>NW_016161002.1:0-45114 GCF_001687245.7 Rhagoletis zephyria
CCTATCTTAATATGCGCAAATTTAAACAAAAATTTTTTAGAGTGTAGCCCATATCAAATACGGTGGAAAAGTTAATAGATCACAACAGGTATGATTGAACATGACTAGGCTCTGCGGCACATTTACTTTTATTGATGATTTGCTGTCGCTTTATTGAAATACCTTAAATATAAAACGTAAGCTTTGCAAAGCAATAATTAGCTTAAGCTAATAATCGTTGAATCACAGCTGTCGCCAGCACATAAAATTCGACATTTGGTATTTAACGAAATATACTAAGATGCGAGACTTAAAAAGCTTCTTCCTCTTCTTCACTATAAATGTAATCGCGTTACTCATTTTTTCCGAGTTCAATAAAAGACACCAGTAGTTCGTCTTCTATGCCAACTGATGCCAACTGCAAATGTCAAGTGAAGCCAAGTCCTTCTCCACCTGGTCTTTATAGCGCAGAGAAGATCTTCACATAATAAGCTCCATAAGTCCTTGTTGGCTATAAGAGGAAAGCTGATTCTGCGGTAGTTGGCGCATATGGCGCACCGGTTCATAACACTGCTTGTTAGAGCCCTGTTACACGATATGTATTTGCATATGTAAATGCTACTTTTTTGTATCTACTCGTATGTACCATATATTAGAACGTATCAGAACAGTAGAATTTACATATCGTCGTTTAAAGTGCAAAACCGCGTATCAACAAAATGCAAAACCGCGTATCAGCAAAATNGCACCGGTTCATAACACTGCTTGTTAGAGCCCTGTTACACGATATGTATTTGCATATGTAAATGCTACTTTTTTGTATCTACTCGTATGTACCATATATTAGAACGTATCAGAACAGTAGAATTTACATATCGTCGTTTAAAGTGCAAAACCGCGTATCAACAAAATGCAAAACCGCGTATCAGCAAAATGCAAAACCGCGTATGTGAAGTTGTAGAAATTATTTTCTAGAGCATACAAACACTCATATTTCAAAATGGTTCTCTTTTTTATAAAGAAATTGCATTTCTGGCTAGTACATTTCAAGACGAATGGATAAGGTTGAACCAAGAGCTTGTGTCAGCAAATCCAATTTTTGGCAGCCAATGTCAGTTACGCGGTTTTGCTGAATGACAATACGCGGTTTTGTAGTTTAAACGACGATATGCAAATCCATATCGTGTAAGAACGCTGTTAGAGTGCTCTTTAAATTCAGCCGAAGTGTTCCATTCATAATTTAAAATTTTTTTCTAGATATCGGTAGCTAAGTCACCGTATTTGTTATTACACAAATTCGCACTGATGTTAAATATTTTTTTTTATTCGCCTGTAGAATTGAAGGATTCTACGTGTAACTCTTAGCAAATTTGCCGAAGAAACCATGGGTCTAAAATCAATTTAGAGTTCGGGTCTAAAATCAATTTGTTTCGCCCTCGGATGGAAGCTTTACACTGAGCAAAAAATCAAACAAAAATTGGTTTATATTACCAAATTCAAACTTGAAAAGGAATCAACGTGATTTTTGGTTAATATTAACAATAACTTGGTTGATATTTTTAACAACGATTCGGTAATATTAACACCACAGTTTTGTTTACATTAACCAAACTTTTATATGTAAATTGTTTCTTTTGAATACGCTTATGCTCTGCACTTCACAGATGCTTTTTCATAATTCGCAGATACAAAGTAAAAATTTTTATTATCATTTTAACAAGTTGCCTCTGACGAGATTTGAAACCACGTCTGCCTTAAAATGTTCAACTTCAATCAATTTTCTTCGTCGTTTAATTTGGTTCTGAACTTCATAGAGGCTTTCTCGTAACCAAAAACATACATACGAATTTGTTCTCAAATGTTCAACTTGAATCACATTTCTTAAAATCGGATTATTAACCATGAAAAAATCAAACCATAATTTGGTTGAAAAAGTATTAGATTGTAAGCTAAGTCTACGTCTGGCTTTGAGCAGACTCCATAAAATATACATATTTAGTTTACTTAAACTTGATGATATTTTGTTACTGCAGTTATTGTCAGGACGACTGCGTAGACCATGACTTCAAGTATCACAGATGCTTTCCCTATCTACCCAAATACAGTTGTTGTTCTTAGAAGAAATGTTTATAATAAATCGCAGCAAAGAAAATTGGTATATGAAGAAAATAAGTAAAAGGGAGCAGAAAAGTATATCCTCATCAGTTCGTAGGATATCTATACGAATTTTATGCATTGCGCTGTGAACTATTGGCTAGTCTATGTGCAACTACTTCAAGGCAAGTTAATTTATATTTAATCAAAGAATATTATAAAATTGTTGACAAAGACTTTGTTGAATTTAAACCCTCTAAACGCGTAAGAGCACCTTTTTTAGCACAATAATTAAACGACAGTAAATTCTCACGCCTGCAAGACTTTTTTCTTATTTTTGTCATAAATAAGTATATATTGTCCTTATGAGCATAGTATCTGCTTAAAAAAAACTTACTCACTCATTGTCACTTAATTATTTGTAAAAGAGTAATTATTCTCAAAAAATGTTGCTCATACGCCCCACACTATTACGCTGCATAATTTCCTTGCAAGCGTTGGCGCGGAAGAACTACAAAGTTCAAAACAAATTTGTCGCGCAACAGTAATTAATTAAATTTAGTTGTCAAGCAAAGTATGCGCAATTGGTTGTTGCTGTTATTCATTCTCGTTGCCTATTTTTCTCACCACGTTCGCATACGCCGTCAACGCAATTTTGTCTGAGGCTGTGCTTTTGCAGACTATCAAAAACAGAGGAGCAACTAGTTTACTAAGTATGCAACTACAATGAAGTTGAAAAACAGTTAAAAAATCACAAGTTTTCGGTCACAATGACGAGAATTGCAGGCAAGCTGCAATAGAAAATATGCTGCAATTTGGGGCCGCATGGAGATCGTGTCAAAAGCAAATATTGCTGCGGCGAAAAACTGCGTTTGAGGGGCGAAAAATAAGTGGAACAATAATAATAGCAACGCGCTTTGTTTTGTTTTGTTTTTTTTTTTCACTTTTTAGTTTCTTCCTTTACACGCCGCTGAGATGCTGAATTTTTTAAATATGGAAGTGTCTGCTGGTGAACAATTGAAATACGAAAGTAGCAAAGACATTGCAACAGACATAAATGTATTTTTGTGGCAGCCATAAATGCCAACAAAGTACCACTATATACATAAATAAATAAAGCGGAACCAATAAAAATACGAGTACAAAATCTTAGCGCAAGAAGAAAATAAAACAGAAGTAAACCAGCACAGCGCTTCTTGCAGTGCAACTGACGCAGTTTTAATACTTTCCGAAAATAGTGTACCCTTTTCGAGGAGCTACAGCATACCACAACACACTTATTTTCATACAACACTTAAAAGTGTATTCTGCTTGGCTATTTTAGACAAAACCGAATGACATGGCACAGTTACACTTTTCAGCGTCAGCCAGGCAATCAACGAGCTGTTAGCCAGCTGAGAAGTCAACATCGCATAGGAGTACTCAACATAACTTGACGTGAGGTCCTTAGCGTAAAATGACAGCTATATTTTCTATTCGAGTGTGTGTTCGCATTGAAGAGGTTCTCATCGTAAAAATTTCATATTATTTTTTGCTGTGGTTTACGTGAGGCGAATGTAGGGTAGTTATAATTTCTATGTAACACATATCTATGTATGTATGTAAATTAACAACTAGCAGTGGACTGTAATAAATAAATATTTCTGAAATAAACTTTCTAATTAGGAACTAAATCGGACCAGAAGCACGAGCTTTATAAATATCTCGACCCTATTGCTCTGCGCCACCTATCGGTAATATTTTTTCTGTCCATGTGGGTAATATACATTCCAATTTTTTTGAAAGTAGTTATATAACATTTTTATATGATTTTTAATGTCACAGTGAATATATATTTTTACTTAATTTAATTTTAGATTTTTCTATTTAAAATTTCTTCTTTCTTAATTTAATTTGCAGTTGTTATATTTTTTTAAGGATATTTTTTTTTAATTTTTTCAATTTAAATTGTTTTTCATTTCTTAAATTGACTTTCTTTTAATACTAACATTTTAACATTTGAAAAAGAAAAATATATTTTTTATTTAAAATAATTTTTAGGATCATATATTTTTGTATTTTATTTCTATATTTTATTTTTGTACTACTTTATTTTTGTTTGATTTAATTTTTTTTTCTAATTAAACTTTTAGATTTTATTATTTTAAGATGAACAATTATTCATTTAATTTCATTTATTTTTAAATATTTTTAATTATTTTTGTTTTATTTTCATTTTATTTTCGTGTTTTTAATTTAAACTTCTTTAAATTTTAAGATTTTACTCTTTCAATATAACCATATCTTTATGATTTCATTGAATTTTTAGAGATTTATTTCATTTATTTTTTATTTTTATTGAATCAATTTTCCTTTTGTTAATTTCATTTTCTTTAAATTTTTAGACATTTATGTTTTAAAAATAGTTTTTGGTATACTTTACGTAATTTTTAGGAACTTATTTTATTATTTTTAATTTTTTTGTTTTTAATTTTTTGAAGCAATCTTTTCCTTTCCTGATTTAATTAATTTTATTTTTAGATGTTTATGTTTCAAAAATAAGAATATTTTTTGAAATTTCATCTAATTTATTTTATGTTTCTTTTATTTTTTTCTTTTTTCTTTTTCTTTCTTCTTTTTTTGTGAATTTCATTTTCTTTTAGTTTTTCGTTTTCTTGTAATTTTTTCCTTTTTCTAAATTTTCTAATTAATTTTTTTTCAGTCCTTTTTGATTTAGAAGTGTTTGTTTTTAGATGTTATTATTTCAAAAATAAGAATATTTTTTAAATTACATTTAATTTTTATAAATTTTTTCTTTTCTTTTTTTTGTAAATATAATTTTCTTTTAGTGTTTATCTTCATCTAAATTTTAAGGTCTTATTTAATGTTTTGTTATTTTTTCCTTTTTTTAATTTTCTATTTTTTTTTAATTTTTAGATGTTATTGTTTTAGAAATAACATTATAATTTTAAAATTCATTTTATTTATTTGACTTGTTCTTATTTTTCAATTTAATTTGCTTTTCTTTTATAAATTTCATTTTCTTCAGTGTTTAGATTTTTTAGTTTTAAAAAGGATTTTTGTATTATTTCATAAAATTTTAGATTTTTTTTTAATATTTTTTTGCTTTTTTAATACCATCTTTTTCATCTTTTTCTGTTTTTTTTTTCTAATTGAGCTTTTATATGTTATTGTTTTAAGACGATTTTTTTTAAATTTAATTTAATTTGTTTAATGTTTTTATTTATTTTTTTTAATTTTTTTTTTAATTTAATTTCCTTTTATTTGTTACTTTTTATTTTTTTTTTAAAGGAAAATATATATAAATATTTTTAATTTAAATTAATTTTTGAAAAACTTATTGCTAAAAAGAGAACAGCATAACGTTGAATAAGACCTCCTCGTTAGCAGATCTTTAAGGACAGTAATAAGCTTTCAGGAGAGTTGCCAGAATCGCCCTGTTATTTCACATATTTCATCAGTATAAAACAAACTAGAAACTAATCTAATCTCTAACAAAGTTTGATTTCTGCAGTCGGAGCCAGACGAACTTCTTTCTATTATAAGTTTTTCCAATTCTTACAATTTATGAAATATATTGCTTGTTCTACCAAACAGTATAGGGGCAGCCCGAAATTTAATTAGATTCAACCGCTTATTAGCTCTTAGCTTACTAAGATTTAATCAATTTTTAACTGTACAGCTAAATCCACACTCACCTGCAATTTGGAACAGTTTTTCATGCATTTACGAAATTCATTTTCATTCACTTTCGACACGACAACCAACCGCACTAATCCCATCACGAGCGCATTAGAGCATGAGGAGTGCCTCTTATACCGTAAAATACAAAATTAACAAATTACCAAGTTATTGATGCAGAAAAGTACTTTGGTGAATCTTTTATTTAGTGCATCCGCACTCACTGCTCTTACCGCTTGGCTCACAACGCCGCCCAAAAATACCTCATCAACCGCTACTCAACTTAAAAGCCAAACGATCATTTTATTTATGCAGTTTTCTTCCTTCTCCCCTCTTTCCCTCTCTCGCTATTCCTCTTTGCTTTCCCGCGGTTGAAGAGCAGCACTTCAATTGCGTTCTACATCCTTAGAGCGTACTTAGTTTTGTGAAAATTGCAACATTTTGTATTAATGTTAATTATTTCTATTACCCTAAGTAGTAGATTTGGCGAGCATTTTAATGAAGATGACCACCATTAGCATTCGAGCTACGAGCCAATCCGCAAACTTGTGAATGTAGAAGTAAGTACGTATGTATGTATGTATGTGTGTATGCAGATATCTACATATAAAAGTAGGTACAAAGCGGAAAGTAGGGATAAAAAACGAAGCCAAAAGCAAAGTTTACGCTACATTTGCATCACTGCAAAATATTTATGTATGTGTGTATGTATGTATGTAAATGTATCCTGCAGGGAAACCGCTGACTAGTGAATCAAATTTCTAGTTCCGCACTAGGTCTTTATCGCCAAAAACGAACTAGTCCGATATGAACTAAATCCCCACCAGTCCAAAATCGGAGAAAGGTGATACTTTTAAAAAACTAATTTATTTCAGTTTTTTCAATAGAAATCGATATCTAAAGTGACGAATTTAGAAATGGTTTGGAACTATAGAAAAAGGGATGCAGAACGAACTAGATCTTATTTGTCGAATTTAGAACTAATTCGGAACTATCGAATAAGGGATGCAGAGGGGGGCTTGTTTACTTTGCATAGATATGTGTTTGGGGGATTTTTCGTTCAAATGTGCTTCTATTCTGCGCTTCGCAGACTCTTTCATAGCTTGGTAATACAAAACTAAAATTTGTGTTAACATTTCAACATCTTGGGACCGTCTGGAATCTAAGAAATAACAGCGAGCACCTCTGCAAACTCAGCTACAGCTAAAGGTATGTAAACGTACATTTCTTACAATCATTCAAACAAATTTAATTTCAAATTGAAAAAAACCAAAAAGATTGAAAAATCATGATACTTTTTTCTTTCGTCTATCGATTTCAGAACTGGTTCGGAACTATAGAATTTAGGACTAGTTCGGAACTATCGAAAAAGGGATGCAGCGGGGGGCAATTGACACTTCCTAGGACATCGCCATGTTAAATTCGCCAGTTGCTTGCATGCAAAAGAGATTTATCGCGAACCAGTACTGGGTCTAAATGTACTAGAAGCGCCCCAGTTCAGAACTAGAGATTTTCCCCACAGGGTAAGTATGTACAATTTGATTTCTCGCTCATTCTCTTTGCCTTGCTGCTGCAGCTAATTAACTCATTCAAAATTACACAATACTGCTGCCGGTTGCACTTGGTTAAGGCAAATGCGGATTTAATGATTTTTTGTTTGCTTTTTTTTTGTTTTGTGCATCTCCTCACTTAGCAACAGCTGTGATTGCTATCGTTAGCCGCAGAAGTGAGAGCAATAGGGATTTCTTTTGTAAAGTGTTTAGTGGAAATTTTAACGCAGAAAAAGTTATCAACTTTTGAAATTTTCAGCGAACCCTTTATAAATTTTGGCAGATGGATAGTGAGAAACATATCTATGTAAATATGTAATACCGAGCAGATGCAATAGTTTTGTGTGCCATATTTAATGCAAAACATCAACAGATATGAAAAGAGTGGTAGGAAGTTTAGCTTGTTTCGAACAAAATGTGGCTGTGGTCACTTGCAAGTCAACAATGCTGTGCCTGACTTCCTTGCAAGGAGATAGAAATTCTTTAGCAATTGCCAGTGGCGCATTTTACATAACCATTTACAATATTTTTAAGACAGTGCAGAAGTATACAGTTATGCGTCCGCTTTGGACAGATGGATGATAGTGGTCGTAATTTTAAGCTACGTTGATTCTTCAACCAAAGTCGGCATTTTTAGAGACTCCTCTGCCTCACTACTGTGTTTAAGCTTTGTAAATGGACGACTACATAGATATGTATGGTATGTGTGTGTGTAGTTACGAGTAGTTTTCAACTTTTGAAGCTTGATTGCAACGCCTTTTCTACTTTGAGCGAGAATTTACAGCCAACGGCCAGAAAACTTATTTCAATAAGCTCGTTGTAAGCGTGGGAATACTCACGTAGATATTGTGTATATGATTCTATATGTATGTATGTACATACCTTTGGCTTCTAAGTATATAAAAGTTGATACATAGATACATATAAATGTATATAGCTGCACCATTCCAACTGTCAATGCCAAAGCCCCAACGCAAGACGGCTTAGATTGGCAAAAGAAAATTTTCTCGAGAAAGAAGGTTAAATCTTGTTGGTTCGCGGTGATTACTTTTTTGAACAAGTTATAATCACAAGCATGGCCTGCCTTAAAATCGAGTGAAAATTAAATTTCGCTAACATATTTATGTTAGTTATGTAGTTTTTAGCCAGATAAGCATTGGCCGGCCCTTCAAACTACAACAAGACTAGTTGTCATATTAATGTACTTTGTGAAAGTTCGATTAAGGATTTGCATTTTATGCGTCCCAAAGGAGCAAGATATTCGGCCATCAATTTGTGAGGCTTACGCGGAGAGTAAACTGCTGTGGAATTTAAGAAAATTCAATTTTTAAATACCGAATCAAACTGGTGGCTTAAAGAGCCACAGAAGCGTAAATGACAGATAAAAGCAATGATAGCAAAATAAAGGAAATTACGAAAAAGGCCAGTAAGTGAATGCCATTGGCAGCAACTGTTGCCATTGCTCACTTTCCACAAAGTCCACGAGGTGTGCCTGCAAGTGTCCGTTCGTTGGCCAGCAATTAACCGCGTACGAGTAAATATGTACGAAGTCGGCAGATTGTAATTGAGACAAGGGATTGACGCTATCAGAAGTGCAAAAAACGTTAAACCAATAAACTGATGATGAACAAGGAAGGTGGAAATTGTGCAAATTTACATTGACACAAGCATTTGGATTGGTGTATGTGCATTAGGGTGGCCCTTAAAAATGAAATTTTAAGTCTCACCCCCTCAGTCGCTAATACAACGGTCAAAGATATCACATATAAATTTTAGTCCCGATTGGAGTCGGTTAAGGCGTGTTGCACAGGGGTCAAACTCAAACAATTTAAATTATTTTTTTTTACGCCTTACCCTACTCAAATCGGGACCAAAACTTATATGTGACATCTTCGACGTTAGTAGTATCGATTTTGGGTATTAGATGAAAAAAATATTAATTTTAATTTTTTGAGTCTCCATAGAGGAATCTGAACATTGCCCCCAATCCGACACCCCTAAACCGCCTGCGATCGGGACCAAAATTTTTGTGTGATATCTTTGAGTATATTAGCATCGATGTGGGCGTTGACGTTTAGGAAATCTGAGGCAATAATGTACATAATACATTTAAGGACCACCCTAATGTGTGCATATATGAATATGTTATATAAAAAAAGAAAATTCAAATAAAATACGTTGAGCGGCTGAATAAGTTTTACATTTGCCAGCAGTGTAAAGTTTGAGAGAAAATTTCATTTGGCTCGCAGGTCTTCGTCAGTTAATTTATTCCATGTCTTCTGTAACCATAGGAAAATTTTCTCCATTTTGAGTCCCTTATATTCCCCCTTTTGTCCAACATAAAGCCTCATACTTAAAAAACGAATATACTCGGAACTGGTGACTAGGACGGCCATTCATTCGACCAACCTTATACAGTTTTTTTCTTTTTTGTATTTTGTACAAAGCCTAAGAAAAAATACACCCACCTGAAAAAGACTTGCGGGACTCAAAGTTTACACTGCTGTCAAATGTAAATAGGGATTAAGATTTAGTAACTAATTAATACAACTAAAGTAAAATCTGTGGAAAATTAACAATAAAATACTTTTTTCGCAAAATCTATAAGGGACCCTTTTATTTCTCAAAAATCCGATTTTCTTAAAATTCGGTACGTACACACAATCGTATCTAGGTCCGATTTGATTAAAATTTTGTACGTAAGTAGCCTTTTGCCAGGATTAGTTTATAGGATCCTCTTTTCCAGTTTTCATGCAATATGTGCCGCACGTGCACGGGTAAAAAAAATTCTATATGTAAAGGGATCGTGGCACCTCCAATACAAACCGAATTTTTTCATACTCCAAATCTCTGGAAGTGTTCATGGTAGAGTTCTGGAACTTCGTATGGAGAAATACGAAATCAATCGCATACTCTTGCAGAAAAATTGGAGCTATTGTAAAAGCGGGCGTGGCACCTCCCATACAAACCGAATTTCTCATCCTACAAATCTCTGAAACTTTTCATGGTAGAGTTCTGGAACTTGATATGGAGATATACGAAATCAAACACATACTCTTGGAGAAAAATTGGAGCTATTGTAAAAGGGGGCGTGGTACCTCCCATACAAACCATAGTTCTGGAACTTGGTATGGAGATATACGAAATCAAACACATACTCTTGGAGAAAAATCGGAGATATTGGAAAAGGGGGTGTGGCCCCTCCCATACAACCCGAATTTTTCATACTGCATATCTCTGAAAGTATTCATGGTACAGTACTGGAACTTAGTATGGAGATATGTATGTAGTTGAAATCAGGCCCATACTCATGGAGAAAATTGGGGCTATTTGAAAAGGGGGTGTGAGGCCTACAAACGTACCGACTTTTAGCTATCTTTGAATGTATTTATAATTCTTCTGTAGGTGTGTTTGTAAGTGGAATTGTCCTAAATGTTTATACGGATTTTAACGAAAATGAAATTATGAAATAATGAACTATGAATTATGAGTTATGAATAATGAATCATGAGTCATGAATAATAAATTATGAATCATGAGTTGTGAATAATGAGTCATGAATCAGTGAATTACGAATAATCAACTGTGATATAAGTGCTTTAGATTAAGAGATATAAACTGTGGGCTATGAATTACGAATTATAAATTATAAAATATGACTTATGACTTATGATCTTGAGCTACGGAATATTAATTGTTAGTTAATAATTATGAAGTATGTAAAATAAATTATAAATCATGAATTCCATTTATTTATGTTGCATTATGAATCACAGTTCGTTGCTTTTTAAACTCGTGCGTGAAGTCAAATCGCGGAAGGTATGGGTTCACAAAGCTAATGCGCAGACATTTCACTTATTCTATAACCCTAAGAGTGGAAGAGTATACTAAGCCTTTCTTATTACAATGTGTTGAGCAGGCAGGTCTAGAAGCGGCTCGAGAGCCGCAGTTGAGGTTACTTTCATCGAGTCAGTGGTACTTCAACTGGCTAGTAATTTCAGTTTTATGAGGTTGGCCTCAATGAACTTTGCTTCTGTCTGCATTCATAACATGGGAGCAGCATTAGTTAGAATGGTTCGCAGATGGCATCATGCAACCACCTTGCCAGTGTAGGTCTAAGCCCCAGTTTCTGCCCACCAATTTCCGGCAGGTCCAGATAGAAGCCTTGGACATTTGAATAGTTTTACCTAAGCGAGGATTCAATAAGAGCTTGTCATCAGTGTGGCTGTTTGGAGTAAGGATTTTGTATGTTGTGAGTTCGAAATTTTTAAATTAATTATGTTTTCTTGAGTTGTGGCTTTATTTTAGTAAATAACCGACATGTTTGTACAATTAAACCCGGCCATCAATTAACGTCACCGTCCATAGGAAGCTTTCAAACCTTTCATTTTTAGACCATTGCACAAAAGTTGTCAAGCCGTTAAACAGTTTAAAAGAAAAAGCAATATCACTGTAACCAAAAGTATGTGAAAGAAAGTTGAATGAAATAAAATTGAGATTGAAAAAACAATTAACATCAATATGACACATAAAATCAAATACAAACGATTAAAAATTGTCAGAAACAGATTGGAAAAAGCAATTCCACAGAATTATGGGAAAATGCGAAAAATATGTGCCGCCATAATTTTGCTGACGATCGCCCTTTGTATGCAGTTGAAAGGAAAATTCTAACAACGATTCAACCAGGCAGCGAAGCAATCTGTCTACTCTGCCTGCAATTATTGTATAAATCTTACAAAAACTGCTGTATGCTTGTATACATACATATGTACATATATGTACCTAGGTACCTACTCACATTTGTACTTTATTATGGCAAATTTAAGAACGCATGTGTGTTAATAAATAAAAAAAAAAGTGCAATCAAGCAAACCCAATTTGTACGCCCGTATGTACGTATGTATGAATGTATTTGTGCGCATGTTTGCCTTTGCAATTAAGGTTGTAAAATATACGCTCGGTTGTCCAACCTACTTGATGTTACCAGCGCGCTGGGACGAAACTTTCGCTCATTTACGGGCTTTCCCTCTTTTCCACCCTCTCTTTCACTATTTACTAAGTAGCTTACTTGTTCGAAAAATCATGTTCTATAGACCGCATTCAATTCATAAACCATTTGGGAAATGACGCAAGGAACATATGTATGTACGCACATACGTGTGTTTCAACTGATGGATTGAAGTTTTTTATTTTCATTGCGCAATTCACATTTTTCTGTGGTTTTACTACTTTTATGGGTAGCAGCCTTTAGCAGCGTGATTTGTAGAAAAGGCCACTTGATTATTGCTTACCTTAATTTACAGTTGTAAGAAAAACTTATAAAGTGAAAATAAAATGGATAAAAGAATGTGGCGAGTTTTCACAGAAAGAGATTGTAATCTATAAATTTGTGGTTATATGGTAATATGTGGCTTTTGGTTGCATATAAATTTTGAGAGTTAAAGTTTTTTATGGAAAAAAAAAAATAGGAGCCTAGAGACCAAAAAGAGCTGAAAAAACTCAAGTTAGCTGCCTTACCTGTTCAATAAGCCTTCTCTGCAGCTAATTCTTTTCTCAGTATATTTGCTCTCATACGCTAGTAAAAACTATTTTTAACTCACATTCAAAGCCAATAAAAACAGCTTTTTCGAAAACTGTATGCGTATCGCAAATAGAACACACAAGGCTACACAGCAACAAAAAAAAACGACAGCTTGCAACTAAAACAAGACAAGATAAAATGCCATATAGTCATCAAAACCCCACTCATCGCAATCCACAAAGGACATAAAAACAAACTACTAAATTGACTGCATGTCAGTAGTAAACAACATTAAAAGCATAAACAGCATGTGGCAAAATAATTGGTATTGCTGATGTCGCTGGTTGCAACAAGAAGTCATAGCAACGCTAATGATCAGCAGAAGACATCAACAACAGCAGGTAGTAAGCACTTGAAGGCGGCAACATACGTAGAAAGACAAACTATAAGCATACATGCTAACATATGTAGCTAGGATACATACCCAATTAACATTTTTGTTAAATCTCAGTTTGAGATACATTTGAGACCTTGAGTCCTTTTCTCAAATCTCAAACGTTAGTTCTAAAATTTCTCTCAAGTAACCGTTGAAAGCGTTCTCAAACTAAAAGGCATTTTTTGAAATAGAATTTTCTTTTATTTTCAAATTGAGAAATACTGAATTCTTAACATTTTCTTGCAGATAAGAAACGGAATATTTATTTATACAGTTTAACAATAAAATAGCTTATTTATTCAGCTAATTTAACAAAAAAAAATACAGTTGATACAAAAATTAGTTGCATGCAGTTTGTTTTGCAATCAGCTACATAAATACAGTTGGCGAACAATTTTTTTTGCAAAATAAAAAAGACCCTAAAATTAAATTTTTAAGTACAATTAAAGTGTTTATGCTCTATTAAATTTTTGAAAAAATGCATTTAGTGAAAAAAATTCCAACTTATTTATTCTCAGATTTTTAGATTTATTGCGATTGTTTCCACAAAAAATATTAAAAGATTGCTTTATTTGTATTTATGTAATTTTCAATAAAGCAAAAGCTCTTTTATCCTTATCGATGCAGTAGACTATTTCTTTCTTTCGTTTTTAAATTTTGATGGCCAGTCGGTAGACCATGTCGGCAGATCAATCGCAAACGGATCAATAACAAAATGCTTTTATGGAAAAATTTTCACTCAAAGTAATATATTTAAAAGCTCTTCAGTACACTCGAAGGAGGATATATGTTCGGACAAACAAATTCAGAACAACTTCGACCGCGTGGTCGAGGAGCCATTTTGCGACTGATGTAGCAGACTGCCGATAAACTTCGACATCTGTGCCATGTTGACCCAAATGGCACGAAACGGAATGCTATAAAATTATTTCTCAAATATTTTTCCAACCTTTCTTGAGTTAATGAACAATGTTTGAGAAAATTTTGAGAAAGTGTTTAGTTTTAATGACAAACAATGCTGACAATCCAACTTGTCAAATAAGATTTTCTCAAGCGTTTGAAAATTTTTGTTCCAGTGTTTGTTGGGTATATACACTAGGGTGGTCCAAAATAACTAAAGTTGGAGTTTTAATATTCTCACAACCTAGGCTTGTGTTTTTTTTAAATCAAGTTTTCCATGTTTTTATGTGAGAAAAAAACTCTTTTTCGTGGTAATTGTATAGAATTCTTGAAAATCAATATTTTTCGATCGGAGAATTCTGTTCCTCTTCAGGAGATTAATAGTAGAGTATAGTTGAGGTTCCCAATAATAATACCAAATTGTTTATTTGACCATTGTTTTTATACTGAATTTTTTTTATTTATCCCCCATTGCATTTTCTGGCATTTTCTGGGGTTTTGGCGGACCTATAAAATATAGTTACTTTGAAAATATGGTTAAATAAATAAATGGATATTATTATTGGAAATGTTCTGAAGAGAAACAGAGTTTTCAGATAGCAAAATATTGTTCTGCTAAAATGCTATACCATTTCTAATAAAATAATATAAATTACGACTTTACTTTTTCACATGCATTTTTGGACTACCCTTATATAAACACTCATAGTACATATGTATGTATATATGTGTTCGTATAATTATAAACATTAGCGCTGCTGGGGCAGGAGGATGCCTGGTTATTTTGAAGTTGCAAGTTTAGTTTTAGTGCGTTGTGATATTAAGTGCAGTAATTCTTTCTGGCGCAAATTGCAATTGTTATTTTCTTCTGACATATACATACATACATTTGACTGCACAATATGACGACAGTACAGATAAATCACAAAATTAATTAAAGCTCCTGCGTCCAATGCCATGAGTCTCTTAGCAACGCTTTCTCGTTGGTTTCTTAATAAATTCTACTTCCACTACTCGCTGCCGCTCGCTGAATACAAACGTCGCTGCGTACAAATGACCCCAATTATTTACTTTTCGCTCGCATTTAATTTTGAAACTTTCAGCCACTAGTAGCAAATAAAGTGATGAAAACAAAGTGAAAAATAAAGCAGTGAAAAATAGTTAGTTGAAATTAATTAAATTGACAGTAGTGCCAAGGTGATGTGTCTTTACGTTGCCAAAGACTTATTGTCCGTCTCAGTTGCGCTGCAAAAAAGATGTTCTGTGGGCTTTTGCGTTTTTATTATTTTTCTACTCCAGCTGTTTGCCTCCTTCTTTACTTTGCGAGATTATTTTTTTCTGTTCAACCCTGCAATGGGTGTTGAGTGCATTGTGCACTCAATTTCGCAAACAATTGCATACACACATGACTACTACATAAACGTTGAGAAATAAACACTTGCAGGCAGCTCAAAGAGGTTGAAAAAAATGCAAATGCTGACAGTGTTAGTGCCGATTTGTACTATGTGTGTATGTGAGTGTCATACTCGTTTTCCTCTTTCAGCACTTAAGCAATGCAAAGCACAATCGCATGTTTGTAAAGTATAGGCAAACGAAAGGAAACAAAGACCTTGGCAAATCAAAAGCATGCCAATAGCAACTGCAACAAATAGTAATTGAAAATAGCAAGCGATTGAGTTGTTTTTGCACTTCGATTTAACTCGAAATGACGTGCATACATTTTTACTTTCTTACTGAAAAAGCTTTCACATACATACATGTGTACTTGTATATGCTCTTCGATTACACCGGAGTGTCACAGATGTTTTCTTATTAATTCTCGTTACTTATTTTACGTAAGAACTGGTTATTTAAGATTTGCGATTGAACTCGAATTTCACCTTTTTCCTTGACTTAAGTGTGGTTCATTACTAAATTAAATCTGGCAGTTGAATCAGTTGAAATACAATTCGTTCTCTATATAATTAAAAAAAAATGTTTTTTTTTGAGTAGGCCATTCAATTTTAGTGTAATGAAGTGCAAGTTTGAAAAGCTGCAAATTAACGTTGATTTGGAAAAAAATTTGCTGCCACCCTACGGCAATTTTTTCCATTCGCATTTTTTTTGTTGCTGAGAAAAAAGTTGTAAGTTTTTTTAACATTTTTTCTAACTCCATAGAAAATTTTAAACTTGCATTTATATGGGTTTCGTTAGAAAATGAACTTCATTTCAACTTCAAAATATGGATAACACAATGGGACAAAAACATAAAAATTTCAAAACACACGAAAGAATTGATATACTCACGAAACTATGGGAAAGACATAGTACAACTGCGTTTTTAGGTTTTAACTCCGACATCAGGATTTTTTTCCAAACGACCTTAAAATTTTAAAGATTTTAAACATTCATAAAATTATTTAAAAAAAAAAATCAGTCCAATGTATTTAGAATAAGAACATCATTACCAAATACAAGAGAAAAATCTGTAGAATTAAAAAAAAATAAAGTTTTTTGGTTTACAAGGACGAATAGGTATTAAAAATGCGCTTTTAATAAATTTTATTTTTTAAGTTAATAAAGTTTGCAGGAAGAAATTCGACGATGTTTTCGTGTGTTTATTAATGCTTAAACCATAATTTTTTCAAAAAAAAATCAAAAATTGCAAATTTTCACGGGTATTAGGGACAACATTTTTTAAAGGCTTTTCCGTACCCATTCATGCTTATGCATCAAAAAGTGCATCCTGTAATAATTCTACACAATTTTTTCTTTTTATACCCGAGCGCACTTGTGCACAAGGGTATTATAACTTTGTTCACATAACGGTTGTTTGTAACAGGTAAAACGAATCGATATAGATATAGATAAATGTATACATAAATGATCAGAATGAAAAGAGAAATCGATTAAACGGTGACTGCCTGTCCGTCCGTCCGTCCATCTGTGCACACGATAACTCGAGTAAAAATTGAGATATCTTAACGAAACTTGGTACATGCACTTCTTTTGGGCGTAGGACGGATGGTATTGAAAAGGGGCGAAATCGGACAATAACCACGCCTACCTCCCATATAACGGTAATTTCCAGAAATACGAAAACTGCGATATTTTAGTAACTACTGAGATAATTCACTCAAAATTGACATTTAGAATAACTTTAAGACAAAAATAAGAATATTAGAAATTTTTAGCCACGCCCACTTATAGTTACATATGTATATCTTGGTAACCGCTGCACCAATTTCTTCCAAACTTGGCACAGTTGTTGACCCTGGTACAGCATACCAAATAGCCGAAAATTTTTAAAATTGGACAATAACCACGCCCACATCCCATATAACGGTAATTTCCAGAAATACGAAATCCTCCATAAATCAATAAATATAACAGCTAATTTATTCAAAATTGATGGTTGCAACAATTCTTTACCAGGAAATACGTTTATGATAGAATTTTGGAAAATGGGCGTGGCACCGCCCACTTATGATCACATATATGTATCTCGTTAACCGTTCTAGTAATTTGTACCAAACTCGGTATAGTTATTGCGCTTGCCACATAAAATCAAACCATTGAAAATTATTGAAATCGGACTAAAATTACGGCCGCTTTTCATATAGCGTTAAATTTCAGAAATGCTTTAAATTTCAATATTTCGAAATTTAATGATGCTAGTTTACTTAAAATTTATACACCCGGTTGTCATGTAGCGGTAGCTTTCGCAAAGGTGGAAAACATATATTTAATACTTGCGCCGGGTATTTAATGTTCGGCTCCGCCTTTCTTACTTGTTGTTCATAAAATTGTTTCCATAACTGTTGGTAAGTTTAATATCGTAAAACATTTAACATGCATACGTAGTAAAATTTATAGCAAGGACAATCGTGTTTACCCAGGCTGAGCGAGTATTTCGAGCTTTCATAAACAACTATACTTTGCACTCACATATGTATGTATGTACATATGTATATAATGGAAAATAGTCTACACAATAGTTAAGCTTTTAGAAGGACTTCCTGCAAACGCTTGAGCTTTACGTAAATTTAAGCGAAGCTGCTATAAGCGGTTTCTTTGTAAAAAAGCTTCTGAAAGCTATTATATAGCTTAATACCATGAATACCGAATTATGTATGTATGTATATGTATATTTATAAGCATCGCAATCGTAAAAGGAATGCTTTTCTGCTTGCTAAAGCTCTAATGCGCATACCAACTCCCCACAAATACTAAATGAAGCTTTTCGTATTATTTTGCCGAAGCATAGGCATGTAGACGCTTTTTCGTAGAGTTTTGTAACGGAAAAATTTATTTCGCGAAGAGCTTTGACCGTTGTGAATCGTTCACAATATCCGCAGAACTACCGTTATTTTTTTTTGGCTTAAGAATAAAGCACTCCTTACCAAATATTTACTTTAGCATTAACACTCCATGGTTGTAGCGAATAAAGATGAAAACCACCATGCGATGGAAGGTGAGGAGTGAGAGAACTTACCTGCAGGACGGACCTTCGTTTTAAAAGCATTTGGAAATCTGATCTATTTCAATGAAAACTAATAAAAACGGAAAATGTAAAAATTGTTATGAGACGTTGGCTTTGTATGAAAAAGCAGCAAATTACAGAAAGTCCATTATAAGGTAAGCTTCTTATTGCAGAGATACTTGATCTGAACTACGGAAAAAAATAGTTGCAAGAACTGTGATAAAAAACGTTTCAAAAATAGCAAAACAATAAATTCACAACTTGAAGGATTGCGACTTCAATTTTCAGAACAAACGTTGCGGGCAACGATGAGATCGAAAGGATTGCGACAGAAGGCGCTCTGCCGAAAATTATGCTGATAGATAAATATGACATAGAACCCACGAATTTTCTTATATCCCTGAAGAAGAAGGGCGCTAGGCTACTAGTGGGTTTTCTAACGGGACATAGCCTATTGGCATTACACGGTTTTCAAGTGGCTCTGGCCAATGATAAGATCTGTAGGAGATGCAGAATGAAAGAGGAGGCAGTGGGGCATATCGTTTGCGAGTGCATTTAGTCTTCTGAGCGCAGGATTGCTGTCTTATCTGGAAGCCGGCGCCAAAAAAAAGGATACAGCAATGTGCTGCAGTTTTCCAAGAAGACAGCAATATTTTTTAATATTTTATTTGTTACTCGGTAATTAGTTTTCTAGTCTAATGTGATCGTAGTCATGCAGTGGCTAGCCAGTTAACCTAACCTTAACTAACGAATTTAGCAATTATTTTTACGATTTACCAAAGATGTAAAATCTCTCTTACGAGTTGTATTTGCCGCAATTTGGAAAGAAAAAAGTACCCTTCAGTGAGTACGTTCTTACGATTAAGTTTTACGCGAGTCACAGGAGCAGAAAGTGGTTCTTAGGCTAGGGTTTCCTATGAAAGCGATGCCGCAATATTATGTTTGACTGTTGTTTGCGCAAACCTATTGTGTAATGGACGTCATATGGCGGCACAGGTTGTTAGCAAACCCAAGATTTTCGGTTTCACCAAAAAACTTTGAGTTTTATTTATTTTTTATTTATAAAAAAATCGATTTTTGGAGGTATTTTCGTTCCAGCTTATGTAAATCCTAATATTTTTCGGAAATATTGTGGCGGATGCTTAAAACATAAAAAAATTTATTATTCCATCGATTTTTTGGTATGGAAAATTAGGCATCCTATTCCACATGCAAATATTTCGATAAGAGGGACAACCTTACAGAAATTATACAATTTTAAACATTTCCAAAATAAAAACCAGGCTTTTCGTTTAAATTTAGAAGTGCTTAAAAAAATATCCCTTTGCATACTAAAACTACAATTTTTACATAAAAGTTCTACATGGAATCATAAAAAAAGATAAAAACTTTATAAGTGAATATTCATTTTGCAAGATTTCAATATGTTAGAAAGGATATACCCATACTTGTATATCAAGTTTTTACCGTTATTCTATCTTCAGGAGCTTATGTATGTATGTATGTACCTTATCCTGTTGGATATTATAATTTCACCTGCTGAGACAATACTAATAAAAATAATAATAACTGTCAATGCAAGGATGAAAATGAAGACAAAAAACGCTGCTAAGCTAAAGTTTAATTGCAGTTTTACACGTATGTTGGTATGTATGTTCCTACATCGCTATAAACATATGTATCTGAACGTTAAAATGCATAAAAACAAACCATAGAAATAAAAACATTTACTTGTAGATATAACTAAAATTTTCGTATACAGAAAGCAAATACATACATAATTAAACAAGTATATACGTACAAATATATGCATATATATTTCGATATGAGAAATTAAATTATTCTAGTCATGGCTGCTTCGCTATTTCCCTCATTCGTAGCTGTGAAGCCTTAACTGTACGTAGATAGCACATACATATGTACTNTTCGCTATTTCCCTCATTCGTAGCTGTGAAGCCTTAACTGTACGTAGATATGTACGCATATGATTAAGTCATATGGAAATTGTTCTAGCATTAAAGCACTGAAAGATGTGTTTTAGTGCTGCAAAAGTTTTATTTTTTTGCTATTTTATTTACTATTAAAGTTCGTTAATTTTTGCAGAACTACAGGTGTTTGAGCACCATAAAAAAAAAAGTGTCACGGAAATATTCAAAACTTTGTCTACCCGCCTAATAAGACCACAACAGCCGCAAAAATAAAGCTGAAGGCAAATTGAGTCTAGGAATTTCATAGCATATAGTATTTTGCAAGTGATTAGCTTTAATGAAGGGTACTACAATAAATAAAGCAAGTTTTTGCACACTGCTAAGTGAAGTAAATAGCAAAATTAGTGAGGATAATTTGTTGAGTTATGTTCGTCTATGTATTAGAGGGTAGTTCGATTGATATTTCGGATAAAATTGACAAAATGTAGTTGAATAACTTCAGGAAGAGCAAGAAAACTGGCGGGAAGCTCCGTAAGGCTACTAGCCAAGTATGTATTAAAGTATTTCGATTGGCTAAAAATTACTTGGTTCACTTTTATAAAAAAAACTCCATTATCAGGTATTTTGTTACCGGAAATTTGACTTACAAATTTTCACTTATCAACGCTATTTGTCCATTAAAAATTTTTGTTAACAGCGCAGGGTTTGTTCCATTAGATCCTTATCTTTAATGTCTAAGCTAGTCTAGTACGGTAAAAGTCACACATACATACATAAGTACAGTGACTCAAACATGTGACCACGTGTAGATTTTTTTTCAAACTTCACAATATGTTTCAAGATAAATTTTTTGGTATTTTTCCGCCGCAAACCGTCACGAAAAAATCAAAATTTTTTGTTGAAACTTGCACTTCATCAAAGCAAAATTGCATAGGCTATAAAACTGCATATGCAAAAGTGTTCTAAAGACTCAGCTAAAAAAGTTGAAATTTTTATGAAAATTTGCTGAAATTTCCTACATTTTGTTTAAAGTTTAAAACTCCGTTTTTTATGGTTTGGTTAAAGCTTTGGACAATACTTTTATAGAAAACTTCCAAAAGAAAATATCTTGAAAAATCATGTCAATAGCTAAAAGCAAATAAAATAAAAATAATAACTAAGGCAAGTTCTTCTTAGTGGTTAATAAGAAAGGCAACTCCCGCACAACCTAACCGCAATTTTTTTTGTGGAGGTGTTTCATTTCTTTTAAGTAATTTACGTTCTAA
The DNA here is from genome assembly GCF_001687245.7 of Rhagoletis zephyria. Classification (NCBI taxonomy): domain Eukaryota; kingdom Metazoa; phylum Arthropoda; class Insecta; order Diptera; family Tephritidae; genus Rhagoletis; species Rhagoletis zephyria. The sequence continues at coordinate 21,820 of NW_016161002.1, forward strand.
TTATGAAACAAATCTGACAATGAATAAGGATTTTCCAAATATCTCGACTCCTGCGCCACCTATCGGACAATTTTTTTTATTTATTTATTTATTCTCCTTTATGTAGGTAATATTCATTCCGAATATGAACTCTATCAGACCATAAGTACGAGTTTTTCAAACATCTCGACACTTGCGCCACCTAGCGGTTTAATATCTCTTTCATATTGCTTTGTCATTTGTGTTTTGAGCTAAGTAAGTCTCTAGCTCATCGGGAAATTTGGTAAAAATTTATTGCAGATTTGATTACACACATAATAAAAGCTTCTAAAAATCAACACGTGGTTACTGGTTTGAGTCATATAACAATGTATTTGAAAGCATAAAACAAGGTAACAAGCCAAAAAGTGTCGGCCTTCTTCGAAAATTACTTGAGGCTTACTAAAACTTGCAAGAAAGTGTTGAAAATTACAATGTCATTGAGGCCGAAACAGCCGCTCCTGAGGAACCACTAAGCGATCATAAGTTGCTCAAATTTAATGACCGCAGAACAAAGATTACGGAATCGCCTTCTTCTCTGCTACAAGACAAAATATAATCAATTTCACAGATAAGGGCCCCCTCTTCTACGGGCAATTCTCTTACATAGTTATCCTTTACAGGTGGAGAGAAAGTATTAATAAACCTTTCACATCCACTCGCAAATTTCTGCATTAATGTCAGTCAGCAAAACATTTCTCATAAAATTTAATTCAAGCAGCTTTCAAAGGAGTACAAAAACATAAACCTGAAAAATTTCAAAAAATTCTACAAAACTTCGAATAAAACCTGAAACGTCAGGGATGATTCCGAATTATCTTTAAAAATCACAAAAAAGGGACCTCCTTTATCCGCAAAGCTTTGGACAGGGCAAGTCTGATGGCTCCCCTGAGTACGCATAACACCGAACACTTTTTAAATGTTGATGTTTAAGGAAAAAAAGCACAGTTATAACAAAATAAGTTTCCTAACGTCTACCAGTTACTGCTTAACCAGCATATCCCCGTCGTCGATATTCCTTCTAAAATGGCTCGCTTTGAGACTGTTGAAGGCCACGGCTATATGTATTTACAAAAACCATCAACGCGAATTCTCCACAGCCGTCTCTATTTGCCTAACAACATTGTGAGCACAATTTAGCTTGTGTGAATGTTTCTCACTTTTTATTCAAAATTAAAAAAAAAACCAAAATTGAGTTTGAAGTGTAAGTTTGAAGAAACTAAAAACCCCCGTTGATTTTTTAGTTTTTTTTTTTTTTTTTTGGTTGGCGGTGTGTGCATTTTGCTTCACATATATACAAAAACCGTTGAAAGTACTTTGTCTGAAAAAATAGTTACACGTAAAAAAAAATAAAAAACCAACGGTACTTTCCAGCCAATTTAAACTTGGACTTGAATCTAATGAGCTATAAAACTGCATACACAAATATTTTCTGAAAATATTAAATAAAAACTATGATGATCCTTTGTCGATTTTTTTTTTAATTTTTCTACAAAGTTTGAAACTTGGATTATGGTTTTAATTAGAATTAATTTGATCAAAAAAAAGACATGTCACTCTTATCATTATGTCGGGCACTTTAGAACATTTATTTTTGTGTTTTCATTAATTGCTGAAGCAACATGGCTCAAAACATCGAAGGAAAATCTCCAGTTTTGAAATGACTCAAAAAACGCCGAGACACGCAAACTTAATTTCGCATCAGGTCATATTTCCAAAATATTTTCATTTGTATGAAAAAACCAAAATTTAACAAGGAAAAATTAAAAAAATAACATATTTTTTGTAGTTTTATTCCATTTTTATTAAAGTCTATTATTTTGCCAACAAATTAAGCTACGAACAATGAAAATTAATAGACAAATAAGCAACTTTTAAATGGTCAAATTAAAATCTGCAATAATTTTTCGAATGAAATAGACGGAAGAAATAGTTTTACTCATACACCATATCGTACAAGACTCTAGTCGTACATGGCGTATGAGTAACATTTTACATGTTAAAGCTTGGAGTTCAGCTCTCAAAAAAATCACAACAAATATTTTTCATTATTTCGGTTGCTTAAAAAAGCACTTTGCTTTTGCTGTAAATTTTTTTGAAGAAATAAATATACGAACATTTTTTTCTTGAGAGCTGCAAACTGAAAGAAGAAAATTTCTTTTCCATTTCTTGAGCATCATTTTATATGAATTTTTCGTTTTTCTTGAGGGCTGGAAACAGCTCTAAAAATTTGAATTTTTCTTCATTCGGAAGTTCGCTCATCACTACTTATGAAACTAGGCGCATATAAATATTACTTTTTATATCACTTAAGCATGGTGGTGAAATTTATTGAAATCGCGCTATAACCACGCCCATCTCTAACTTTATTGCTAAAAAAAAGTAATAGCTACGATACTTTAGTAGTTACTGTAGCCAATTTTCTCTCGACTGATAAATGTAGATAATCTTGCTTCAGATTAAATTTATCTGAATGCATTTTCTTTTTGTTAAATTTTCGCCGCCACGAAAAAAAAATATTGCTTCGGATGATACAAAAAATAATTGAACCTTATTCATACCATTTATATTTGCATGTATGTATGTAGAAACTATTTATACACTTAATTGCCAAACCAAACACCTACACTTTCACATCATTCAGTACCAGCTGCTATCCTGGAAACAATACAGCACTTGTCTCCTTGCTGTCTGTCTGTGGGTTTAACTGTTTTTATTTTCCTCATCTAGCCTTGCTTTTTAGCACTTGTTTTTAACCGTTCGTCTGTCTGTCCAACTGATTGTGTCTCTATTTTACAAGTCAATGTCAACTGGCATTAAAAAAGGGAAACATCTGCCAACCGACTTTCACAGGACCAAAGGCAGATAATTGTTGCCATTTACAGCATTTATTGCTGCATTGTTTTTATAACAAGACTTTGTTTGTGTGTTATTTATGCTACTGCTTATGTACACAACATTTGGCATGATTGCAAACGTAGAATATGTACATACATACATATGTATGAGGCGAAGTGTGCATCAATGGTGGCGTGGCGTGGCGTGGCGCTTTCTTATGGCGAGCGCTAGTGCGAAGTGAGAAGGTGCGATTGCATAAATGCATAGCAATTAAGCGGCTGTAACTGCAGCTTCCTTGCTCGCATCTATATAGCTTTCTTTGTAAATATTTACCCAAGAAAAGTAGACGTTATTTTATTTAACTGCCGGTCATTAAGCGTCGCAAGAGCCTTTAAGTTTTGCTTTTAAATATCAACTAGAACAATGCAGAACGTGCCAACTTACACAGAAATAAAATAAATGAAGGAGAAAATTACAAGCTTGTGGTAAGCGAGTTTAACATAATTAATGCAGGTGAATTTACTTAATTCGCTTTTCACTTCTAATCGAAATAAGCAGTCCATGGCTTGCATGAAAATCAAACGAAATTCGCATTTAATTACTAATTCGTAAGTCGGAAACCTTTGAACGTCACAGCTACCAGCAGACGAAAACCAAATACGAAATAAGGCAATTTTTTAACCGAAAAGGCAAGTGAAAATGAACGCCATGTAATTTATAGGCTTATCCTTGCCCCAAATGCATGATATCATAAAAAGTCTGGTGTAAAGCCACGCACTTCGTTTAGGCTAACAGCCTGTCAGTTTGGCGCTATCTTCCTCCATTCCTTCCTTGCTGGCTTGCTTAATTCTTTTGTGCCTTTGGCTTGCCGCCAGTGGCATTCACTCTGGCATTCACTCTGGCATTCTGCTCTGCTCATTTGCATTTGTCCACACAGAACGGAAGCGGAAATGCAAAAATCCACTGCGTAAAAGACGCTTCATTGCATGACGCATTAGCCACAACGTCATCACAGCCGCATTGGCTGCATTTCACTTTGCCCTTTGTTCTACACCGACTGCCGCCTATATCCCGCACATCAACTTCATTCCAGCTTTAGCTTTCAAGCTGACTTGCGTAGAGTACATTGTAAAGAAGAAAACAGAACAGAAAGAAAGGAAAATTTAGCAGCAGCAGAAGCAGCAGCAGCAATAGGAGCGCAATAATTCCAACAGCAACAAAGCAACTGTAAACAAAGTGGCAACTACAATACTAACAATGATGACAGCGAGCAACAATAGAGTAAAGAGACAAGGCAAACATACTACAAACAAACACGTACGACGACATACATACATACATACATATAGACATACAAATAACAACAACAAAGCGGCAGGAAAACTACCAGGCAACTGACAGCTAAACAAAAAGCCACGTGAATTGTGGTCTCGCACAAGGACGTGCATAGGATTGAAAGCACACCAACCAGCTAAGCTGGCTTTCGATTTGCTCCCCAGTGTGCGTCTGGTCGTGCGCACATGCATGAATACATCCTGCTGTTGCTGGCATAGATGTCTATATGTATGTATGTATGGGCTTTTGGCTATGCCATGGTTGCGCGCTGTCTATATTTCTGCCCGCNGCATGAATACATCCTGCTGTTGCTGGCATAGATGTCTATATGTATGTATGGCTTTTGGCTATGCCATGGTTGCGCGCTGTCTATATTTATGCCCGTAAGTGTGTGTCTTGTTTGATATGCAAACAACAATAAATCGAAGAAGATTTATTGGTGGCGTAAGCGTTGCGCGTGCTGAATGGATTAGAGCGATGAAATTTATTAACAAACCACACACACACACATATACACAAAAGTTAAGTCAACAACAAAGCAGTTTGTGTTGAATGTTTTTTTTTTTGGCATTTCTCGCTTCGAATTTTGTTTCCATTTTGAAACTTTTTATTTGGTAAATATTTATCTTAGCTAAAATGATTAAATATTATGCAAAACATATGCACGACTTTTGTTAGGTTAGGTTAGGCAGGCGCTTACGAATGACCTTAACTTCCACTCGGAGGAAGATCTGCCCATTTTGACAGCCCTCTGTGAGTGCCAGGAGAAGGCATATCCTTCTACCCGAGTTATTGCTATGGTGTATTCTTCAATCCCCATTAGCAGAGAAGAGATTGGTGGTAGTAAGGAGTTTTTCGGTGCGCTATATTGCATTTTGGGGCAGTTCTTAGTTATCTCATCGCCTATTTCGTTCCCTTTTATATTGCAATGTCCAGGACACCAGCAGACAGAGGTTTTGACGTGACTCAGTGAAGCCAACGCCAAATATTTTTAACGCCGCCTGGCTGTCAACGAATATAGTGACGTTCCCTGACAGATACTTACTATCCCGTATGAGACAAGCCGCCATCTCTATGACAAATATCTCCGCCTGAAAGACACTGCAGTTATCAGACAGATGGTATGATTACCTTATTTCAGGGTCCTTGGAGTAAAGATACGTGCCGACTCCTTTTTCCATGTGAGAGCCATCGATGTAGACGGAAATACAATCATGATTGTCAGGAGGCCACCTTCCCAATCTTCGTCGGTTGGAATATGTATGGGAATCTTAAAACTAAGATCCCAGGATGACGTCAGGTAATCAGTTTCGGCATCTAAGTCAGCCGTGACTCCGTTACGCCACCCAGTGTTAATTACCTGCAAGACCACTGCGCTCATCGTTGGCCTACTTCCGCCATTTTGATTCCCTCAGTCTAAGGGCCCCTTTTGCGCTTGCACCTATTACGAGCACTTGTGGTGCGTTTCACACGGCACCTGATATACCATAGGATAAAATTGGTCGGATGACTGTGAGGTACATAGTGTGAATAATATGCGGTAACAGTCTCCAGTTTGTCCCGAAAGCCCCTTTACAGGTACAGTACTCTGCTAGGTCCTTCTTTGCTCTTTCATCTAACCTTAAATCTTTCTAGCAGTTCATTTAGTACCAAGATCCACAACAGGGGTTATCACCCCTCCATGCGGCTTTCTCCTTGTTTTTTTTTCTAATCACGGACCCTATGCCCACAGAATGCATTGATTGCTCTGCGTTTTTATCATCGATTTGATTAACGCAACTAAGTATTGATGAATGCCGTGCCCTATAGGGCCTTACTAATTGCTTCTGTTTTGATGCTGAAGGAGCTCGCTAGGGTATATTCCCTGTATTCCAGTGACTTGTCAATAGTACCGACCACTTCGTGGAGAGTGCTATCGACTGATCTACCCTTACGGTAGGCATGCTGCGCTATGTCCATTGTGTGTTTGCGGGTACTTTCCCTTACGAATAGGCCAATAAATATTTCAAGTGTTTTTAGTATGAACGATGAGAGACTTATTGGCCTAAAATCCTTTGGAGAGGAACAGAATAGCTATCTCGCAGTTAATAAATAAATGCCATAAAACTGGTAATGTACTCACTAAGGGCACGGAAAAAATTTTAAAGAGTCGACTCTCTGGTCAAGATTTCCATCCAAACTGTTGTCTCAGCCTTTTTTGGTAATATAAAGAAACACCTGCGTTTATCAGTAAGAGAGCGTACAATCAGATTACGAGCAGTTGAGGGTTCGGTTGTGCAGTTACCGTCCGGCTAGAAAGTCTGACTGGAGCGTTACGAAATTAAAGGCAGTTTTGTCCGCTAATAAATAAAAATAGAATATCAAAGATGATCTGATAGCATAGTACGTGTCAGAACATGCAAAAGACGGAGACTTAGCCTAAAGTATTGCATTGCGACTAAGAAATATGGTTTTAATAATGTAATAGGCTGGACTCGTTTCTCTGGCCAAAGGATTGGTCCGCTTCTTGGCATAGATCGAAAAAGGCACAGATTTATCTAAACTGGCGTTTTAAGAAATGTGAAATAGAATAGATGTTTTGGATTGGCAGGCACAATCTTCGATCTCAACCCTAAAGAAAGCTTATGGGCGATCGTAAACTTAAAGATTAATAAGGTAAACTCCAGAACCAAAGATGAATTTTTTTAAGCCATAAAAATAGCTTGGTCACAAGGTGTAATCCAAAATTGAATTTCTGCAATGCCTATGATATGCGCAGCACTTATTGCAAACAATGGATTCGACTTAAAATATTGATTGATTTGACTTTTTTCTTCAACTAGTAAAAATATCCTTTAAAAACCCTTTAATTTTGATGTAGAGAGACAGAGGTGGCGCACTCGGCAATACCGCTACCGGCTTTTCGTTTCACGGCATCATCGAAATGTCCACGCTATGTTGGATCATTTGTAGCATTGCCAAATGTCCCGTATTTGCCGGGAGGTCTCGTATTTTGCATTAAATTTGAAATGCTCCGCCGGAACAAGATTTGCACCGAATTTTCGAAAATTTCATTACTCATTTCAACCTGTAAACTTCTACTCAACATGGTCTTGCGGCTATTGTGAGTAGGTCATTAGCAAACATTATTGCATGCAATCCTGTAAGAGAAACAAAGCTAAAAAAATCGATGATTTTTTAGATTTCATATGGACACCTTCCATGAAAAAATCGTAAAAAATCAATGTTAATTTTTTGCGACTTGAAGCTTGCACTTTATTATACAAAAATTTAATAGGCTATAAAACTGCGTACTCAAATTCTAAAAATCTAATTAAAAAATATCAATTAGTTTTTTAAGTTTAGTTAGTTTTTGTAAACTTTGTGCAAGCTTTGATACTTTTATCTTATGTTAAAATTATTAACAATAAATAAAGATAAGTTGCCAACAACATCATTTCGAATTTTGCTGCTATTGTGTCTCTTACTTTATTTTTGAGGTCATATCGAACCGAAGTTCGTTTTCTTCAGGTTTAGAGGATTTAATAGATTTATCTAAGGCACTGCGGTATCTGTGGTACAAGATCGGCACAGAGCCTCATGATTTTGCACCAATTTTTTTTTATCCGCTGGCGGGACAAGTCCTAGTTCCATAGAGTTTTTATGTGCTTTTCGTTAGTGCAAAATGACCTATTTATGAAATTTTTCATATCACAGCTTAAGCATCTTTGAATGTGCTTCCATATAAGATTAATCATGTAATTATCTATTCTGTGAACTTTGGATATTTTATAAAGGTGACTATTAGAATAATATTTTGTGTAATCGCTTTGTGGTGTTCTGTACAGTAAAGTGCATACTCTGAGACATTTGCGTTCAAAAATTCTAATAATATTTTTTAATGCAGGATGGAGATATTTTGAACCATATTGGAGTGCCGTATGTAATTATAGCTCGTAGTAAGCATTGATAGATACATGATTATCTTGACTGAACATTAGTTCGTTGAAATAGATCACTTTTGTTAATATATGGTTCATAGTTGGGCTTTTAGAGCAAATTTTTGTAAGTCCCGTATTTTTGGGACAAATTATGCGTTTGTTCCGTTTGGCTCGAAACAAAATCTGGCAACACTAAAAGCACAAAATTAAACTGAATATCATGCGGGCGTACAACAAAATAAAAGTTATACTTTTTTTTTTTGTTATCAAACCAAACACAAATACATTGCCTCACTTTGACCTACATTTTACCACAGGATGGCGTAATTTACATTCCAACGTCAGGGATTGACATTGTAATACCACTGTGCAGTAACGAAATATCATTTAACGTGTGTAAAAGTTGTAAAACTTTTTGAAATTTTAACTGTGGCTGTTATTTACATATATATTATTTTTTAATTGGTCACCCGTCACTAACTATTGCATACATTTTCGTAATTTATTTTTCGGTACATATCCCTTGCCGTTTTGACATGGTGAAGGTGTTCGTTGGAATAATTTAAGTATCGTATAATTTTTGCGGCTTTTACTTTCACTGAGTTTATGTAGTTGTCATTTTGTTTGTTGAAATTATGCATTGACATGTTCCAGCGCACGGAGGGTATAAGTGCAATGAGATACTTGTAAATGCATTATATATGTGTATGTGTATGTGTGTATTTTAGGGTGGTCAAGAAAAGTTAAGTCGGAATTTAGTGCTCTCACACCCTAGGATTATTCTGTATGAAAAAAAAATTATACCTTTGTTTCTTTATTTTGAAATCAAAAAAATATTTAGAGGTCGCTCAAAGAGCTCAAAGCTTCCCATGTATTTTATATGGGGAAAAAACAAGTTTTCGTAGAAATGGTTGAAAAACAATATTTTTCTGCCTGAAAACTTCATTTCTCTTCAAGTGACTGCCAGTTTACAATGCCCAGTTGTTTATTTAGCCATTTCCTATTAGTAACTATTTCTTATAGGACCCCTAAAAACCTCAAATGGGTCCCCCATTGCATTTATTGTGATTTGAAGTGGTCCTATAAAAAAAAGTTTATAGTAGAAAATAGATAAGTTAACAATTGGGTATTGTTATCGGAGTTATCTTGAAAAGAAACGAAGTTTTCCGACTTTACTTTTTCACATGCATTTTTGCATCATCCTAATGTATATACGTATGTCTCTATGTACATATACTTATGTGTCTGTTAAGACTTTTGGTGATATTGAAATTAATTATTCAAAGTCAGCGCAGGCGTTATGAATTTTTAATGGGTATGCGACCTAAAAAACTTGAGACGACATCTTTTTCTATAGCAACTGAGTGGGCGGATGTGCATTACATAATTTTTTGTTGCATTTTCTGGGGTTTTTAAGTGAGATTAGGGTGTGCTTAAGTAAGTTTTGACTGTATGTATACTATTTTCAATCGAGCGAAAACATTCAAACTATGGAGCAGGAACCTCTAAATTTACTTAACTGGGGCTTCAATATTTAATACACAATTTGTTAGAACTGCGCAATGACGAGAGAGGCTCGGGTGCAATTTCCCCAACACTTTTAGTATCAATTGCGTCCCATCAGCTGAAAAACGCCTGACTCCAATGACGCGTGCAATTGAAAAGCTGGAAGCAGATTTTATTCGACGGGCAAGACCTCATTGAATAATGGAAAACGCTACCATACCTAGTAACATTTTTCTAGAGTTATAGCAAGGACTTTTACAAAATAAATTATGGTCAGCCTGCGATGAGGCTATGTTTAGAGGTAAATCAAAGGCCTATGGGAATATTGTCGCAGCATGGAAGGACTGCCACCAAAGCAGCCGAAAAGTACATAGAGCCCTTACTCTCCTCGCATGCATTAGACTCCATTAGATGGATCGAGGGCGCGAGTTTTAAGAAATTGGTGGTGGATGCAGACGTTAGTCGATTAGGCCTCGCATAAAAAATATTGGCGAATAACGCAAACCTGTCAATATCTTTACAACGCTCATTGACCTAGACTGTTACATCGAATTGTTACCAATATTTTCTCGACTCGAGGGAGATGGAAGCTTGCGATAGCTGAAGAATACCTGAGGTCTCAGGAAAAGAAGTCAAAAGCACGCTTGACCGAAGCGCTGATAAAAAAAAACACCACAAATCGCGCTTAAAGTTGGCATTCCTATTTTCGTATTTTTTTTATGAATATATTCAGATGAGGTGATTTCCTCAGACGTAGGAAAAATATAGACAGCAGGTTCTTATGCGAGAGCCAGTTAAACTGGCGTATCAGTCAACGGTATTTAGGCCACACTTTATAACTGACATTCTGTGAAAAATCCTCCAACGAAGATTATAGGAACAGCTTCAGCAATTTTTCTAGAACTCAAGTGGTAGAAATTTTACTCAGAGTTAACACTGGACATACAAAAACGCTCCTAATTCAGTGAACTGATCACAAATCATGACAGCCTAATTCTCCACATTGAACGATTGTTCCAAGAAAATTTAAACAACTTCAAAAGAGAAGACGACCTTTTTGTCCTTCATGTCCAGGTGAAATGAGAAAATTAGAAGAGAACCTACGGTATGGATTTCGCCCTAGATAAGGTAAATTCCTTTAAAAATCTAGGACATTTCAATTGCAGCCCAATTGAAATATAGCATTTTTCCACACACACAACTGAGTTTCCAGTATGCGTCTTTAATCTTCTAAATCACTAGAAGGAAAACATTGCCAGTCCTGCCTGAAAATACTACCATAAGTTAATTACAGCAAAAATTAATTCAAAATATTTAGCATATTTCCAAAGACAATTCCGTTGTGAAATCGCAGGCAGCTAACGAATGACGAAACTATGAACGCGGCAGTAGCGTGTAAAAGCAAACCCACGGCGCTGTCAGTTAGCTTCCGTGGCAACGAACACCGGCCAACAACTCAGCGTACATACAACTACCAATTCGAAAACCATTAACGGTACAAAGCTAACTAAGTTAAAGAAGTTACGCCGACTTGCCGACGTGAGAGTTTGGTCTTCGCAAATGTAACTCTTCGCTACGCCGCCGAACGCCGGCAGCATCAAAGTCGAAGCGATGCGTAAAATGAACTGAAGTGTCGAGTTGGCGCGTACTACGTAAAGTCAAAACAACGCAACCACCACCCACCAACTTCGCCAACCAACTGCCACAGCCGAATGACGAAGTGCGCGTACGTACGCAGCCGATGCATAGCCGCTCCGCCACGCTACCCGTTTTGCCGCCTGGCTGCTGCATGTAAAATAGCAGCTACCCCCCAGGAGATAAATTGCAATTTTCTAGTTGGAAACTCAAATGCAGTGAGCAGTTAGCAGCTGGAGTCGCGCAAAATCTCCTGGAGTGGGCATTCGGAAGGTAGTGGAGTTGTGTAGCCGGCGGGCACTACGACTGCTAAAATGGAAAGGAAACACCAACTCCGGTTGAATATGAAAATTCATGCTAATTTATATTGCCTGTGAAAGCAAAGTTTTTAAAGTCTTATTAGCGCAACTCAGCTCATAAATTGACAGAAGGCTGTGTTGCATGGAAGTACTAAGTAGGTAGTGCGGGCGAGGCGAGCAAAATAAGGTGTTCTATGTACGAGTATTAAGGAGAGAAAAAAGGCAAACGCAAAGTTAACTTTAATAAATAATATTTATGCTGCCATATTTTTGAATTCTTAAAGAAAAGTTTGCATTCATTGCAATTTAATAATAAACAAAAGTTAGCAGCCGTTAATTGCAGCAGTTGCAACAATTAGCTATCGTTAAGAAATGAGAGCAACATATAAGTAGTATGTATGTACGTATGTAAGTAACTCAATTGGCGAATAATCTTGTATGCATTTGTCATTGCGTTACAAGTTAAAAATCAGTCTAAAGTTATGTGGTTAGATAGCAACATATCGAAAATAAGAATTTGAAAGCAAGAACGCATCAACCGAAAATTTTTTTTGTTGACTTAAAAACTAAACTTAGTTTTTTAACTTAAAATTAGCTTACATATTTTGGAAATTAAAGACCGATCCTCTTTTATGGTTAACAAAAGATGGACATAAGTTTTTAGTAATTTAAGAACCAAATAAATAATTTTCATAGTTCAAAAAGTATGTATTGGGTCCTTTAAAACTTGGAAACTTTTTGGCCATTTAAAACTGGAAAAAAATTGTTGTAAATAAAAAAGATCCTACTAAGCAACAAACCTAACAAATTTATGGCCTTAAAAGGACCCAATTTTAAACGGCGTCGGAGGGTATTTCAAACTTTCCATTTAAATCAAACCTTTTAAAATTGGAATACAAATATTTCCAAATGGGAGAATTTTGTTCTCATTAAATATGTAGGTCCTTTTAAAGCCATAAATTCTTTAGGTTAGTTTATTTGGCTCATATAAAATTGAGTATGCGGTACACTAGTTATGTTAGTATGTTTATTATGTTTTCCGAAAATCCTATCCTGAAATCCTATCTGAAAATTTTAGTATATTTCAATTTCTACATTATAATAAAAGAACTTTTAAGAGTTAAGAAAAAATATTTTCGAAGGATTAAAAAAAAAATATTTCGAAGGCGTGCCACCTTTCCAAAAACTTTAAACAACAGTTAGTCAGAAAGTTATGCGTATAAAATTACACAATATTTTAGGTAGTGTTGCCACCATCCGCAAACTAAGATGAGGTAAGTTATACGAAATTATACAATGAATGTGTCTAACGTTTTTTTTTTAGTTTTGAAAGTTACTCCCTTATCTTCTACTGGATACAGGATTTGAAAAACTTTACACTGTATACCGTTAAGGATAGGGTTTCCACCTAAGTAAAAAATGAGAAGGAGTTGAATGTTTAATTNAAAAAAAAATATTTCGAAGGCGTGCCACCTTTCCAAAAACTTTAAACAACAGTTAGTCAGAAAGTTATGCGTATAAAATTACACAATATTTTAGGTAGTGTTGCCACCATCCGCAAACTAAGATGAGGTAAGTTATACGAAATTATACAATGAATGTGTCTAACGATTTTTTTTTAATTTTGAAAGTTACTCCCTTATCTTCTACTGGATACAGGATTTGAAAAACTTTACACTGTATACCGTTAAGGATAGGGTTGCCACCAACTAAAAAATTAGAAGGAGTTGAATGTTTAATTTAAGTGAAATATCGAAATATTGGTATTCAATGAAAGATTAAGAAAAAATTACAGTAGTATACACGAACAAAAATTTATGTCCGGTTTTTAAATGGTTTAAATAGCCAAAAATATATGTATAGTTGTTAAATTAACAAATAGTCATAACGCTCTTGGACAAGAATAGAGATTATCTGCACGCATAACTCGGGCTCGGATGGCTGCTGGGTTTATTTTGACGCAGATCAATGTCTTTTGCCAGCAAATGCTTAAAATACTTATTTTCGGTGTTCTACTTACCCATCGTTGGTTTTTAGTTAAGTGAGGACATGAATATCTCNGGATGGCTGCTGGGTTTATTTTGACGCAGATCAATGTCTTTTGCCAGCAAATGCTTAAAATACTTATTTTCGGTGTTCTACTTACCCATCGTTGGTTTTTAGTTAAGTGAGGACATGAATATCTCATTAACCTGGTAATGGTGTACCAAGTTTTTTCAATGACGTTTTTTTTTTTGCATGTGTCAAGAATACAGCAATTTTTCTCCGGCAAAACTTACCTGCAAAGAAAAAAATAAGTCATATTACTTTTGTGTTCAGCTATGACGAAAAATATTATATGCCAAATTTTCACTAGGCATTGAATGACAAAGATTTTGTTGGCAAAGTTCTGCTTTTAAAAATACCCTTTATTAATTTTTTTCGGAACAAATTTTTACGACCCAAATTTTTCGTAATTTCAATGCCAGGTGAAAATTTAGCGTTATTTTTATAATTTTTTAAAGAGGAAAGGGCACAGAGTGAACTTAAATTTGATATATGTAGTAGTAAAAGCAATTAACAAAGAGTCATTATTTAACCAATTACTATTAAGAGGTATAGTATCGCCTGGCATTTAAAAAATTACTACATCTGAAGAAAGAAATCGGTTCAACATAATACAGAAATTTCAAATAAGCTCAATCACTTTCACAAATCCGTGCTAAAATAATAGCTGAAACTGAAACTGAAAATCTGGTAACCAAAGCTATGGAGATATGACGGATGGCCTCTTAAAGTTAGTTTGCAAGAAAACAAAAACAGAAAATATTTTCAGGCAAATATTAATTGTGCGTCCGTAAATCAGCAAATCAGTTAATTGCCTCAAAACAACAAAAATCATGTCTGAACATAATAGATATAAGTTGCTTTAAACCACAAACACTCTCACTACAGTGAACATTATTAAATTCATAATTACGTTCCTGCATTAAAAATCCACAAACCACAGAACTGAATTTTTTTTTTTGCAGCCACCATATAAACGCGCAAATCCATGGTCTGGTCTTCGCATTTACATCGCAGCCTTACAATTAGCCCTTTTTCTGCGTTCCAATTTGCCTATAAAATGATGTTGCACAGAAGATTTCACGCAGCTTACTTACGAACATAGCCGCAGCCATTTGCATTTTAAATTTATGGTGAATTTTTGCAATTAGCGCCAGCAAAGAGCGGCAACTTAGAATTGAAGGAAACTGACTTTAATTCCTTCTTTTATTTTACCCTTTTCCCACTTACCAGCAAACGCTGCATTATAATTATTTCAGCTACTACATATATGGCTATGTACGTATAGTTTCCTTATGGCGCGGCGCGCAATCCTTCGGGCTCTTTAATTAATACCTTTTTATGTACATCTTAATGAAAGCTATGGCAATCGGTGGGATGGATTTTTTTTTTTAACTAACTGTGCAATGCTAATTGTATGGGCTGCATGTGTATTCTATACGTATAAAAATTTGCTTATATACATACATACGTATGGACAAATGTATATACATTAGGGTGTTCCAAAAATACATAGGAAAATCAACTTTTTTAATTTTTCCTGCTGCCACCCTCAGAACTGAAGAATATGAAAAATAAGGAGACAGGTATTTTTTTTTTTTGAAATCGACTAATATTTACCCGTGTCGCTGGGGGCTTTGAAGGTTCCCATGTATTCTACATGATGAAAATACAGTTTTTTTGGTAGAATTGCTATAAAATCGTTAAAAACAAATATTTCTTAATCGAATAAGACAATTTCCCCTCAGAAGTCTTTTCTATTTATTTTTAGCAATTTTACGAAAAAATAAATATTAATCGATTTCAAAATAAAAAAAAACGTGTCTTCTTATTTTTGATATTCTTCGGATCTGGGGGGGTGGTTGAATGAAAAAAATTTTTGGGCCATCCTAATGCATATAGACTTGCCAAACATACTTAAATATATATACGTAAATACATCCGCCATTTGCATTTTGTATTTTGGTCGGCAATTATATTTGCAGTGCGATTTTATTATGCATTATATCTGTTTTCTTACTCTCATTTTTATTTATTTACATATATGTACATATGTATGTGCCTACATTGTTTTTCTTTGCTATTATTTGCCGCTTAGTTGCTGGCCTATTCTGCTTCATAGTCCTTTGTTTCTCCATTTTTCTGTCAATTTATTTTATCGTGGTTTTAATTAATTGGTCATGCCACTCCGGCTGTTGCTTGTGCCACACTTCACTGCAATTAGGATATTTTATTTTTGTAGTTCACATTACCTTAATTGCTTCAGCTTCACTTTGGAACGAAATCATTGTTTTGCAGGGGCGGATATAGAAATATATTCTAGGGGAACTAATTTGCTTATAAACGAAATATTATGAGAAGCATTTTAAAGGTGAAAACATTTTTATTTTTATCTGTATGTTGATCTGAGCTTATGCCAATCGATGAGTCTAAGTTCAATTATCGAAACTATTGAGTATTTAATTTCATTGAAATATTACACCTTCATAAATAGCACGTCTAGTATACTATAGTTATACTAGGAATTATTGTTGAAATTTTTCACATTTCAGAGATGCAGTGATGTTCTCGAATAACTATCGTTTCAATTAACTAGAGGTCTTAGACATTGCATATGGATACATTGCCAGAGACTGATTAGCATATTCTAGGTGTGGAATATATAGCCAGGAAGTTGACTATACGAAGGGTTATCGAGAAATAATGACATGAAATAATGAACAGATTGATCAAAGTTAAAAACTAGCCCATCTTTTTTTTTCAAAAAAAAAGGAAGTGATGTGGCCAGCACCTTGCCTTTGTCCTCAAATTTCGTGTATTGGTTATTCCTTGAGCTGAGGAAAGAGGTAAAAGTCACAGAGAGCTAGATCTCGTGAATAGAATGGGCATTCGAGCAGTTCGAATTCCATTTCTCGCATGGCAGCCAGAGAAAAAGCGGCTTTGTGAGCCGGATCGCTGTCTTCATTGGCAGCATTTTCAGTACCAATGTGCGATTAGTTCACAAGAATTTGTAAGCCTCAGAAAATGTCTCGAAAGTGGCCAGCGCTAGAATCATCTGAGCACTTCCTTCTCAGCAGCTCCACTTTCGCTTTCCAGCACTTATCGTTCCAGGAATGCAATAATACAATGGACAAAACAATTAGTGCATAAATGTACCCCATTATTCTGTCCAAAATGCTGATACTCTTGCGGTGAATGGGGACAAAATAAGTTACCTTCGGCAACACCTAAATAACGGTGTATAACTATTGCTATCAGGTGTGACCTTGAGATCTGTAGTCAAATGAAAAAAATTTATTCAAGCTCCTCCACACATCTCTCATCAAGCGCGTCCTTTCGAAGGACACAGAATCGTGGACGATGTCTTAGGCAAAGACGAAGATGGAATAACAAACGAATGGTTCACGCTTAAAAATCCAGCAGGCATCGCATAATTATTCACAAATGTTAGAAACATTTGCTGACTTGAACTCAACACGAATTCAGTATTTTACTATAACCGAATTGGTTTTTTTCTGCGCTCAACAGTCTATAATTGGAGATGGTGGCAAAAGGAACTCTTTTATTTTTATTTTCTTACTTTGAGCAGGGACCGAGAACAAAAGTTATGATCGAAACAAAAAAAAACTCAAACCGAAATGAAAAAAACCTTTCGGGGGTGTTTAAAAAGAACCAAAGAGAGAATAAAACTGTCGAGAACATTATCAATGGGAAATATGTAAGAACAAAACCCGGTGGAACATTCCTAAAAAGAAAACAATTTAAAAGAAATACTTTCGAGAATATTTCTAAGAGAACAAAATAAGAATAAAAGCCTCCGGATCGTTCTGGCAGAAAACGAAATAAAAAAAGTATAAGGAACTTGCTCTCGAAGAACCATTTGGGAACTAAATGCACTGGAATTTTCTGACAGGAAACGAAGCGGGCACGTATCCTCACTTAAGTATCTTAAATTATTCAAAAAGAACTTCAAGTAAAGCCAAAAATAGACTTAAGATGCAAACTTTGTTTTTTTTTTGCACAGAAAATGAAAAATTGTCCAAAATTGGACAGCTTTCCTAATGATAAGCAATCTGTAAGTTGAAATGATCCAGCTATTCTCTGGCTTAGAATTAACAGTAAACGAAAACGTCGCCGATACTTTTGGTCGCATTTTCTTTGCATTGAAAAATTTCCCGAAAGTTTCGTTCTCATTCTGTTCTTGTTGAGAACGTTCTCGAGAGTTTTGTTGGCGTTTTGTTCTTTACAGAAACGTTCCTCTCAATACTTTTGTTCCCCTTTGGTTCTATTGTGGAAACGTTCTTGACATTACATTTTGTTCTCATGCAGAACTATGTAAACCAAAACCGGTACGCGTTCTCGATACCGGTGAAGAAAACACATAGCGAAAATTATTTAGGGGTTCAAGTACCGCTATCAATGCCTCCTCTCTTGCAGTCCACTGCCGAATTCAAACACTTACGTATGTCCATAAATTTGTGTGTATTTATCATCGCTCATTAAAAAAAAAATGTCTGTAATTGCGGTTTACGGAAGCAAAAAATGTATTTGTACTGTCATTATCTAAATGTCGTGCAATTTTTTTAACCAATTCATTTGCGATAAAAAATTATATATATTTATGTACATACGTACCTACGTATATAGGTGTAGAGCCTTTTTCATCATGAAAAACTAGGCTTTTAAATAATAGTAATTTCGGAATTTATCAGCATTTTTAAGCCTACAACTGTTAAGCTAATTTCAGTGGGCAGATATAGCAAATGAATATATAAATTTTTATAGAAAAAAATAAACATAGTATATATCGTCGCTGGAATAATGAAATAGTGTAACATGGAAAGTATAGTTTTGAGTAAAACGAATTGGAAGTTTTTATAAACCATTACAAACCATACAAATACAATTTAGTTTTTCGGTAACAAATTATTGAGCCAAAGAGATATTTAAGAAAACTAAAGATTTATCTAATAGATTAAAGGATTGTCTATACAATGGTGCAATTATCGAATAATAGTGTATGTGGCATTTACACTGTTTCTTTATCCGAGCGACGATACACAGTGGTTCGAATCGCAAATCTAGCTGGACGAAACTATTTAAACAAACACTCGTTAATGAATCTTTACACCACTTCTTACCTACGGGATTTTTGGGTCGCTGATTACGAATCTGAAGTCACTTATCAAAAATTCAAAATGGCGGATCCAATATGGCGGACGAAAATAAAAAAAAAATCGGTAGATTTCTATGAAACTAGGTATCTGGGAGTTTTCTGGTTCGCTGATTACATATCTAAAGTCATTTACCAAAAATTCAAAATGGCGGATCCAATATGGGGGACGAAAATTTAAAAAAAAATGGTAGATTTCTATGTAACTGGGAGTCTGGGGGTTTTCTGGGTTGCTGATTACGAATCTAAAGTCATTTACTAAATTTACTTTATTTACTTCGGAACGAGCATTTCATCAGATATTTCTTTCAATTTACTAATCACATAATCACGGACACCTTGTTGTTTTTAGAAGATTCAGCAACACTCCTCCAAATGTCAAACAACTCACTTCTTAAGATTTTATTTAACATGACTAAAATTTAAGATCACAGCAAGAAACACAAATAAATTTCAGAAAAAATTTTATAACAGCGCGTTAAGATTTGCATGCCTGTTGTATAATTTTTTAATTTCAGAAAGCAGAAAATTCGCGAGTTACTATTTTTTTTTAACTCTTACATAACCAAAGTTTTTATAACTCCAAGTATTTTTCTGTTTTAACACACAACCCCTACCAACCCTACCAAAGATGTAAAGAATAATATGCAAGTGGTTTTAGAACGGCCTTCGGCGGCCTTTACTTTTCCTACATTTTAATTTATTTTTTTAATTAATCAAAACGACGATTTTTCAGAATAAATTTGCTTATACCAATGTGGACATAAATTGCGTTATGACCTCTGAATCTATAGCGAAATAAGTGTAATTTTTTGTTTATAAAGTCAATTTGCAATTATGCAAATATCTGTGAGTGCAATTAGCAATCTTTTAAGTTAAATTTCAGCTTTTAAAATAGAGTTCTCAAATAGGCGGCGTTGACTTACCTTTTTTTGTTTGTTTTCATATGTTAATGCTTTAATAAATGCAATTTCTATTTGAATGTATTGTCAGGAATGTATTCCAAGTACCATTCCATATTTTAAAAACAAAAAAAAATTTGACTTTCGTCCAGCTAGACCTGCTATCCGAACCACTGTGCGATATGTCCCTAATTATATGTATCTGAAGCATCACGAACCATTCTGCCATGGAGTGTTCAACTTTTTAATTGCATTGCTTAACACCTGAAATGGTTGCTTCCCATTTGCATCCGCAGGCATTTGCTGTTGCGCTCATAAATACAATGCCTAGGCAGCGCATGGATTTATTATTGTTTGGTATTGTGCATTTAAACTTTTGCACAAACAGAAAAGCATAAAAACTTTTCTAAACCAAATCTTGCACGCGCACAAAACTCACACACATAAAGCGAAGCGCACATTGGCGCGATTCTGTCGTTGCGAATCCGCAAGCCCAAAAATTACAACAAAGGCAAAGAAAAAAAAACGTGTAATATACAAAAACTAATAAAAACGTTCGTAATAATAGTATTTTGTACGATTTGGGCACGCCGAGTGCGCAAATACACGAAATAAAGGGAAAATTGAGTGAATTGTACATCGGAAATCGACGCGAAAAAATCGCTCAAGTGTGCGCACGTTGGCGGATTCGAAGTTAACAGCCGAATTCGCAACGTATTCGCAACGATGGAATCGCGCTAATGTGCGCTTCGCTTAATGCACATACATTTGTATATAAGCATTAAGAGCACGCGCCTATAGAAACACTATGTAAAATGCATAGATCCATGAGGCGTCCAGCAGTGCGTATGATTAACATTTAATTCGTGCTACGTGACAACAGCGCTTAAGCATAAACTCATACAAAAATTTGGGCACTTCAGGGCTAAGTACATAGCGCGCTTGTCTTTTCTTTTGCCTATGCAGCTTATTTGTTTACATACTGTACTGCGCTGAAATTTTAAGCTATCAAACGCTACTTCCATTCGCCGTTCATTTCAACTAATTTCTTGGTTGAATAAACAAACTCCCACACACACACACAGGTCAGGAGTGTCTACACTTTCATTAATAAATGCATAAATAAATCATCAAGTGTAGGCTTTTTGGCCGCAATGTCTAGACGGATGGCTGGCAATCGAAAAAATAAGGACAATCAAAAAAATAAAATAAAATAAAATGAGAATAATTAGAAATGAAGTGACTTCAAGTGCATCATCAAATGCGACATCAAATGCTTAAAAGCGCGCAAAAATTGTGCTTAAAAAGTTTGCCGCGCATTTTCAAAGTATTTTCTGGTGCTTTTGAGGCACTTTTGGCGGTCGGCTGCTTGGCATATTTTCACACATATCACTGAATAGAGTTGCCGTCTATATAGTCTAAAAACTCAAATGTGTTAAGAGTGTATATCGTCGGCTGACTGCCCTTACTCGGCAGCCGTTTGGAAAACACCCTATTCCTATGGATGAGTGAGGTCAAGATACCCTAACCTAATTTTAATGCAAAAAAAAAACTTTTAAAGGGGCTGCCAGCTATTAGAAATACAATAGTTAGAAACTTTTTGGCATGGAAATGTACAAGCGCAATGTGAAATTAATTTAGAGCAATAAAACAAAAGCCATATTTAAGATATTCGCTTCACAAAGGTTGCCACGCGTCTTGCATTAAAAAAAAAAATTAAGCACCTAAACATATACCACGTTTTTAATAAAAAAACAAACTAATTATTATATCGTTGATAATAAAATCGCCGGTATCAAGTTATTTGCATCAATAAGGTTGCCACATGTATTAAATATATTAAGAAATTGAATATTTTAAGTTTATTTAAATTATTTACAATGTTGCAAAAAAATTTTCACATTCAATTTTCTTCCAACGACACTTTAAACTAGAAATATTCTTGAAAAGGTGTGCCATATATACACATAAAAAAATTGTTACAAATTCAACTACTTTTAGGAGAATTTATTGTATGTGACACTTTTATTATGCCATGTTTGCGTGCAAAAAGTTGTCACATATCTTAAATATTTAAATAAACAACCTATTCCAAAGATAACAAATAACATAATTTAGTCAAATATCAAAATTATTTCCTTAAACAAAAAATATTTTGGCAAAGGGTTGTTTCTTATCAAAATAAAAAATATAGATTTAATTAACTGTTGAATAAACTATTATATCGCTGCTATTAAAAAAGCTCCATATCAAGCCGTTTGCGTGAATAGGGTTACCACATGTCCTAAGTATTTAAAATAATTATATATACATATAAAGTTATAAATATAAGTTTTGACTATAATATTCCGCAAAGTAAATAATTTTAATATAAAATTATTTTTGAATAGGGTTGCCATTTATCTTATTAAAAAATAATTACGTATTTTAACCATATTTATGCAAAATATTACATAACTGTTAGATATGCGAAAAATATGTGTTTCAGAAAGACCCTATTTCGAAAAATTGTATAAGAGGTGCCATCTTCGTAGAAAAAAAAATATTTAAAAACAAAACTTTTTACTATGCGATGTCAATCCCGAAGTGTCTCGGAAAATTTTTTTTCACATGTGTATATGTTTAAAAAAAAGGTTGCCACCTTTTCAAACACACATTCAAAAAACATTTTCCATTAAATCCTTTACGACGTAATCACATGCTTTACAAAATGAATTGGACATATTCACAGTCAAGATAAAGTCGACTCTAAAGTTTGTAGGTGATTTTTGACACAGTTTTCAATACAATATCTGTCAAAAAAGCTGCTATTAACTTTAGGGTCGACTTTATTTCGACTATGAGTATGGCCCAATGATATTATACATATCAAACTACAGTAAATTGTGGCTTGCTAGAGCTTATAATTTAACAAAAATTTAATTTCTTCAATATTCATTTATTTTATTTCATAAGTGAAATTGCACAAAAATTTGACTGGCATTGAAATTTCTATCTGACAAAGTCACAAGAATGCTCTTGCTCATCAAACTCTCACAAAGTTGCAAACACAAAATGCAATAAGTCTAATAAAAAATATAAACAAAAAATAAAAAATAAAAACGAAGTGACAATCAACTGCGGAAGGATCAGCAAACGCAAATAAAAATACCGAATAGAAATATAAAAAAAAAACAAAAAAAATTGCGACATTTTCGACAACTACGGCTTGTCCTTGTCACTTTGGCGACTCGCAACGCTCCAGCCTTTTCATGTTATCCACAATATACGAACATTTTATTTGCTGCTCTTCTACCAATAGCGAAACGGTCTCCCAAATAAATATGCTGGCATATGGCAAATACCGATGGCCGTGTGTAGGCGATGTCTCTGTGTCTGCACAAAGGTCCGTTGGTCACTTTAACATTATTGATTTGATTGAATGTTTGAATATGGCAACATATGTGTATCATGTCACTCACGTGTTGTCCACATTTGCTTTACAATGCATCTCTGTGTATGTATGGATGTGCATGTGTGCATGTGTGGAAATGAAAATACAAAAAGGACATCGTTATTGGAGGACGTACCAATATAACTGTTAGCACCGCCGCTCTTCCGCCTCTAATGGCTGCAACATCCGG
>NW_016161002.1:47003-56591 GCF_001687245.7 Rhagoletis zephyria
ATAAGTGCCATTGAACTTGCAACACAATCAGCAAAAACAAGTACGTCAGTCAAATACTTGCATACAAATGTATGTTTGTAGCAGTGTGCGCTTGAAGCCTTTTGCTGCTGCAATTCTGGCTTTTGTTGCTGCTATTCATAGTTAGAACTAAACTTTGTGTTCTCTTTGCTTTTCCGGCTTTGTTTATTTAAGTATGTATGTGTACATTTTTTAAGCATTTTTTTTTAATGTATGTTTTTATGGCTGCTTGCTTTCAAATGTATGTAAAGTTAGAGTTTCGAAATTTCACAAAATTCACTGCCATCAAGCGCCCCAGGCATTGCAGTTTGCCACGCCAGTAGTTGCTCAACCAAAAGGGTGTGTATGTTAGTAAATAAATATATATATGTATGTATATTTGATTTTTTTTTTTACTATGCAAATGTATGTGTGTGAACATTCCACCGTTTGCTTAATGGAGCTTGCTATGTGGCTATTTTGCACAACTCAAGCTGCCTCAACATGCCTACATATAATAATTACAAGTGCATAAGACTAAATATTTTTTTTTTAACGTACATATGTGCAGTTAATAAACAACAATTTCAGTTGTATTAGTGTGGCTAGCGTTATGGACATAAAGAAACTCTTCTGGCTTTTGATGCAACCATCAGTCACAGCGGTTAGAGCCAGTTGGCCACGTAGACACAAAAGAGCTTAGCTGTTGCCACACACACTCAACATGCACACACACACATCTGTGCAATACATTACTTGTGTATTTGTAAAAAGAGTCATGATGCTTTGGTTTTTCTAACATTGCCGCTGATCTTTCTCCTGTCTGCTGGCATCTCTACTATTCCCTACAGTGTAGTCGTTCGTTTCCTAAAGTTATTGTAGCTTAAAATTTTCTGGTAGACAGGCAGTCAAACAGAGAAATATTCGCCCGCAACCGCAACCACAACCACTACAGCATCTAATAGCAAGCTATTGTTATAAAAAGTAGAAAAAACAAAAAAAAAAAAACGTTACAATGGCATATGGTATCCTCCAAGAATAGCCGTATTTGGCAATGAACCACTGAACTTGTGCATGGAAGAGTTATAAAACACAGCCACACATAATACATACTTAATTAAGTTATTTTTATATGTTCATATGCACACATATAAAAAAATCGATACCATATGAGTATACACTGAGGGGAAAAATAGTAAAATTAAACAGAAACGTGTTTGATCTTACTATAAACGTCAATGAAAGTACAGTATGCTGGTAAATATTCAATTCAAGTACGCACATATAAAAATTAAGCATTTTGCACTTCGCGTTTGCCGTTTTGAACTTCAAACAAAAAAAAAATATTTAACTTGCATGTTGCCTGCAATGGATCTCGAACACTGACCCTTTGCAAATCAACAAATTGTGGCAAGCATCTTTGCGCACTCAGCTACAGCCAGACATATAAGGGTAAAAAACATAGTGGAGCGGCGAGCAAAGCGAAGTGCTAGCATCGGGCAAAGCTCCAATTACGAACGTGTTCTTCACTTACCTGTAATGCAGTGGGTAAACGAGAAAGTGAAAATTTTTGTATTGAGGCATATTCTAATGCGTTACTCTATCGATACAAAAAGTAAGCGCTTACCAAAGAACCAAAAGGTTTTGCTGGGCTCAGATGTGAGCATTTAAAAACGTGCGTGTCAAATTTTTGTACGAAAATATTATTTTAAAATACGAAAATTTTTGATCGATAATCAAATAAAAAGTATAAATTTTTACTATGCATTATTTCTCTCAGTGTAATTATAAGTACACTTTGGTATATGAATATGATTGGTTTATTAATAAAGCAGCAAAGCCAACATTTTTTTCAGGCATAAAAACGAGGACTTCTGGCTTTAATTTTAGATAAAAAAATTACGAGAATCTTTCCTAAGCGTACAGGAATCTAAATTTTAAGACATTTGTTTTGTCGAAATATTTTTTTTTTTGGTTTTTGGTTTTTGTTCACTCCAAATTATTTTTATTCTGTTTATGTTTTTTTTTTCTGTAGTAAGAAAAGATTGTTCTACTGTTTCTATCGCATCAAATCTTATTGGATATATGAACATTTGCCTTTATATATCCTTACAGTCTTCCTTTCTAAAAAAATGAGCTGCAGAAATAGTTAATTCCCAGGGTTTACAATTTTCTAAAAATGTACTGCGAGAAAATTAGAGAATATTTTTTTGGAATTATGGCTACATTAGTAGATGATTTGAAAAAAAAATTAGCTTTTGCGGAAGATTTTGATTTCTAGATCATTGCAAAATCTGTTTTTTTTTTAGTTGTATTTATTCGTTAAATTTAGATTTTTGTTTTTTTCGATTAAGTTGAATCATTATTTTGAGATTTTTATTTTGTTCGATCAAAAATAATCGTTATTTTAGATTTTTATTTTTTTAACCGACTTCAAAAAAATAGTGAGGTTGCCAATACGTCGGAGCAGGTCCGTCGAGAGGGAGGGGCCCGGGGTTTATAAGGGACGTGAAATATCAAAAACATAACTTGGATTTTACAATTTAATTTTGAAGAAAATAATGCGCCTGCTTTGAATAACCAAATTCTTCTTTATAGAAACAAATATTTTTCCATATTTCCGCGAGAAACTGCTCCTTCGTTATGTAAATATATTCCGATTCCTGGTGATTGTTTCTGAATCTATAAATTAAAGAAACCCTCAACGAAAACTCTCAG
This sequence comes from Rhagoletis zephyria, assembly GCF_001687245.7. Lineage (NCBI taxonomy): Eukaryota > Metazoa > Arthropoda > Insecta > Diptera > Tephritidae > Rhagoletis > Rhagoletis zephyria. Next base: position 49,719 of record NW_016161002.1, read on the forward strand.
TTGATCACATGCTTTTAAATAATTGAAATTTACAAGGACCCGTGATTTTTCAGTCCGGGCCCGAGGTTTCTCTCGACGGCCCTGCGTCGGAGCATATAAGTTTTATGTGACCGCAAAACGTGGTCCGTCAACAGAGTTCGATAAATCTTTTTTCACCGGAAAGGTGGTCCCATACCAACGGCACTCATACATTTTTATGTGAGAATCGAAGTCGTTTGTGTCTTCATCATTTCTAATGTCCACAGCTGTAAATCTTTTATGATTTAAATTATTAAATTTGAAATTAACTCTTATTTCTCATATGATCGAAAAAATAAAATTAAGAAATTTATTGAAAAATTAAAACTGCAAAGATAACGATTATTCCTTTTGCAATAAAAAAGAAGTGTAACCCATGACCACCGAGGGGCCCTTTTTTCTTAATTCGAATGAAATAAAAAATGTCAGTTGGTTATGGAACCATTAATGTATACAGTGAAATTTTTGTTTAAATGTTTCCAAACTTTATCACTAGACATCTATTAAGTTGAATTTCTTAACAAACTTACTAAAAAATTCAAAGGAGTAACTTCTTCAGCAAAAAAAATTATTTCAACAGTCTCTTATTTTGTACCTTTGTCGGGTGCTCCCCTGTAATCAATGAATAGCTTACGTTGAAAATATGTAGATTACCTACAAAGAAAACTCTTATTTCTAAGAAATCGAAACAACAATAATACACACTTCATTACAAAGAACCGCACCATTATATTACCATAACCCCAGAAAAACAACGCTAGTCTTGTTTACGCGGAAAGAAAATTGGCGGGTATCGGCCTTCCATGGTTTAGATCTTTCCGCGAAAGTAAAATTTCTAGAAACGAAGCAAATATGGAAAACTCACATCGAACTGAAGATAAAGAGAGAGCTCTAAGAGAGTATTTGGCAAAACTTGAGGTCTGAGACCTAATTTAGTCAAAGCGGTCAACACATATTCTGCTGTAGTATGGTGGCATTGAACCATGAACATAACCACGGTTTCTATATTAAACCAGCTATAAAGACATGAGCACAACGACAGGAGTGCCACTTGATGGTTAAGCGGATTTGCGATGAAGACGATTGTGGCACGAGGATCGGAGTTCTAGGCACAGAGTGTTGTTTAGAAGATTGTCAGCGCAATACCATTAATTTTTGATCCCTAATGACAAACTGATATCTGGAGTCTCCTTTGAAGGGAAGTACGTCATTAACTCTTCAAAAAAGGAGCAATAGGGAGATGCGGACATTATTTAAGGGAGCTTAGTAAATATTTTCTATACCAACGGATCTAAGATTCAAAACCAAACACGAGCTGTAAGAATTTTGGAGTATAACTTCCGATGCATTACTGCCTAAAACATAATAATAACGGTATTTCAATCGGAAGTCATTGCAATACTTATAGTAGCAGAGTACTATCTACGCCTCTTTGAAGCCAATTTGAGGACTAAGTGTAGAGAAAATAGTCGTGTACATCAGGAATCACGTAAATAAAGCTCATGAAAGACGCTGATGCAATACTAACACTTGCAAAATAATCAAGTGATTAAATCGATGAACCACTGTTGCTGGGTATCTGCAACTGTCAATCTTTCACCCAAATAAGAAGCTATATTTTTGGGTCGGATATACATATTTAGAATGAAATAGGTACACTCTCTTTACCTATTCTTTCTTCATATTTGTCTACGCCTTAAGTACAATGGGAAAAATTTCCGAAACTTTCAAGCTAGCTTTTTATAACAGGACTTTTATGAATCTTTGAGTATTTTTGCATTTCCTTTTCGGCTTTTTTCGAATTTTTTGAGCCTTTTACAAATCTTTCGGCTATTATCTTTTTTTCGGGAAGCTTATGCGAATTTTTGGTGAGTTTTTGCTCTCTACAAATCCAACTGTACATTTAAACTATTAAAGAACGCTTAAAAGACAACAGTGCAAAAACCGCCGGTTTATGTTGTTAAAAACAACGATCGTTATAAGTTTACTAGAGGAAAGGTAATGTCGAAAATATTCCGTACGGACCGGAAAGTTTCTTGATTTTTTTTTGTTTTGGTCGTATTTTGTTTCTAGCGATTAGTTATTTTCAGACTTTCAGACATTTTCTCCGAAATTTTTGTATACCCTTTAAGAACTTGAAAATTTTTCGAAACTTTTCTTGGGTTCTTTTATTGCTCATAGAAATGTTTCGCTTCTTCGGATCGCGTGCGTTTTTTTCATCTTAAATTTTTTTAGAACCTTTCCGAAATTTTTTCATTTGATTGTCATTTAATAATGGATGCATAAAAACAAACAAGCATGAAACCATTTTGCTCAAAATATTGGGTTCTGTCGAAGTTTAAATTAAATAGGTATAATAAAAATTGCCAAGGGCCAAAAAAGGGGTTATTTGAATTAAGCATACAAGTCGCTCTGCCCTTAGCATCCCGTATTCGCCATTTGTTTTCATGCTTCGTTCTTCTTTTCTATTACTTTCACTCTACAAACTGAATGTTTTCATAGTTCATAACTTTCCAGCCAAGACGCCGAAGGGCTCACAACATTGGTAATTAGTAATTGTAAAAGTTTGTGTTTTTCCTTTCCGTTACATCCTCCGCAACATTGGAGCAATCACTCTTTCAATTTCGTTTCAATTTTGCTTTTTTTCATTTCATTTCCGACTTAATTTATTTTTTTTTTGTTCTTGTTGGCAATTGACTCGAATATATTTGTTCGATGCAAAACAAATCAGTGTAATCAGTGTAATCAGTCGGCAAGGTGGATCTTATTTTTTAAGCCCCAGGAAGCGCTTTGTTTACACACACTTAGCCATAGTTACTTATACATATGTAACTCAGCAGCAGTGAATTCTTTTTGGTAAGCTATGAGTGCCTTTTTTGCGTGCGTGTTAAATTAATTTAGATATATTCGTTAATTTTAAGTAAGAATTGTTTATTCAAAGACTTTTATCGAAGAAAAATTATATATAAATAGGTCTCGGAGTAATATCGAATTTCTATAACTGCATTATCAATGCTTTATATTCAAAACCAATTAAAGCAGTATCTGGCAAATAAATTCAAGTTTTGGCTTTATACATTTACGTACTTAATATTTCATTCACCCGCCACCACAGAGACGCGGATAAGTATGGAATTCCGGAGCAGAGAATGCACTAAAGAAAAGTCAATAGCTTGGTATTGTGAAATATTACAGCAAAAGAGATGCAAACTGGACCAGCCGGTAAGTTAGAGGAAGTCGAAAATGAGGGTGAGTAGCCACGGCCATTATAAATTATTATGCTTCAAAAGACTCAAGAGGCAGCGCAATGAAAAGAATTCAGACTGCAAACAGAAATACACAAAAATATTTAGCATAAAATAGAGGGAAGTCAAAAAAAAAGTAAACCAACATCAAACAAAGCAAATGAGAATGAGAATGCAAAACTTGGTTTTTATAAACTCAAGCACTGTAGCTGGCTTTGTACTTACAAGGGTTTATGGCCGATACTAACAGGGTAAAGGCATTACTTTAACATAAACAAAAAAAAAATGTAAAATGAAGGAAACGAAATAACTCAAAAAAGCACAAAAACAAATACGGAGCCAAAGTGCAAAATAGTACCAACGGAAAGAGTGTAGCAGAGCAAAGAACTTCCGAGTGCCAGTGTAGCAAAATAGAGGCAAATTAAAGTGCGCATAAAACAGGACAACGAAGCAGTTATGGAGTGGCCAGCACAGTACGGCAACAGCACTTCTCGACGTTTTACTTGACCACAGCCAAGGGAAATGATGAGAGAAAAATCACAAAAGAGCTTCAAAGTGCAGGTAGCGCACAGTTTACATTTGGCTTTTGGTAAGCTGACTATCCAATTATGCTGGTTACTTGGCTTTTTTAGCTGGCACTCTGCACGGCAGCACTGTTTGCAGAGATATTTACGGATGTACAGTGACTCAAACAAATGACCATGTGTTTATTTTTTTGCAATACTCCCGTTATTCACACCTATAACCTATTTTTATCATGGTGTTCGTGTGCGCCCTTGCGTTCGCTGTATGCCGCAGCTGCATGTGCAAAAATTTACTTCGTGAAAAATACACTTCGTAAGTGTCACATAACAAAACTTATTTAAGTAATAAGTTGATGGTACCTCAAATCAAGTACATCGTATCTTGACGCGTCCTCTGCACAACTCTTCCATCGTGTTTAAGGGGACTCTGCATGACTTACAACCAGTGTGACCAGATGAGCAATTTTGAGGCTAGTTTTGTCAATTTTATTTTTGCTCTAGTCTTGGAAATCTAGGTCTAGCTTCGTGGCTTTTTTAATGCTACCGTTTTTATAATTAATTTTCATCTCTTTAGTACTCTGAGAAAAAAAGTTGATTTTATGGTAATGTTAAAAAGGTTTGCCGTGAACTGTCTACTTATGCTTATCGCTTTTTTCTACCCAGAAATGTTTAACTAATGAGACGAATCTTTGGAAATTCGAGCAGCAAAGATGAAATACTATTTGAATTGCAATGGTAAATTCTTTCAGGGACTATTGTACTTCTGTCATAAAACAATTGGGCAGAATCAGGAGCTCTTATTAGTCAATAATTTTAGGCAGGGCAATTTAAGTAATTCCTTTCCTTTGGAAGCTATATTTGAAGACCATCCAATAGCTCTGCACTTCGGCAGCAGGCGAGAAGGTATTTTTTCAAAGAAGCGGACTTCAAATAAAGGAAGAACTGGAGCATGTACAGTGGCCAATATTCCACATACACTGATATTAACAAGACACGCACGCCCCCAGGTACATATTTGGTTGTAAACTCAATATAGCGACACTTAACCCTTAAAAGCTATATAGTTGTACCAAACCCCAGGCCTAAAGAAACTTTACAATAAATTTTAATTTATTACAAGCCTGGGGGAGATTTTGTTACAAGTTAGCGACAATTTTCGGATCGCTATCGCATTTTTTGACGCATGATGTGAATGTTGAATCTAAACGAGTTTCACTAAGTTCATTTCATTGCGAAGCTCGGACAGTTCGTCATGCGATCCCCTCCGGTACCATTTGGTACCTTTGTAAACGTAATTTATCCACTAAAGATAATTCAACAAAAATGTCTCTATGAAATAAATTATATGTAGCCAGGAAGTCAATAAAGTCAAGAAATTTTATATTAAGAATCTTAATCACAGCATAGCCATGCGTAAGCTCTTCACGGAAATAAATGTCAAAAATACTTTATATGAAATAAAATGTTGTCTTTTTCGTTTTTTTATTTCCTTATATATCGCAGAGTACTAGGAGAATAAACAATTTTGGAATAAAGTTAAACACAGGGTGTCCCTACGGTGTTCCACAAAAATATTTTTTTTTTAATACAAATTTCAAAAAAATGGTAATTTTTAATGAAATTAATAAAAATATATGTAGAAATATATTATTTTTTATTATTTTATTGATTAGTTAGGGTTTTTAACTTTTGAGGCATAAAATAAAAACGTGCTTTAGGAATTTCCACCTGTTAATAAAAAATAAATTCAAATTATTTAGAGATTAAATGAATTACTAAAAGTTTAGTACATTCGAAATGGGTATGAAAAAGGCTTATTTATAAACCATATGGGGTTCCACCTGCTTCAAAAATGAAATTCCATTTGAATTGAGGCAATTGGATAATTGAAGCATATCCGTGTCGTGTGGTCAGACGAAAAAGGTTTTAGCTAGCAAATATTTATGACAGTATTTCCACCTGTTTGTAAAGTCAAAGTTAATTAAATTAAAATAATATTTATGGCAAACGAAAGTTTTACGACATTGTATTTGTTATTTTATTATAAATACACACATTTCGAATGACCGATTTATTCTGATAACATTCCTTTTAAATTAGTGGACTCTTAAGTTTACTTGCATGTTTGAGGAATGTTTTTACTTTCACTTATTTCTTGCTAAATGTGTCAAATTTTTTCTTTTGTTTTATACCCATATTTTTATACATATTTCAGTTACCTAATTCCCTTAATTAAATTGAATTTGATTTTTAAACATGTGGCAACCCTTCTACGTGTAGTCTAGAAGTAAAGCATTTTAAAAACCATTTCGATTGCCAGCGGTATGAATTGATTAGGGTATGGAATCCCACTGCTCATTTATATCTGGACGATGAGGAGTGGCTTGTTTAGGCAGCGTTAAAAGAGTTGAGACCAAAATTTCTCAGCAGTCCATTGTGACTGCAACTTTTCGACGTCAACCTATCGTCGCTCTGCCTGGTAAATCTGACACTAGTTAGCTAGTTCTAGCATTTCCTGACTCAGCTACCTTTCCCATCTTTCTTCATCTTCATACAGTATTTACCTTAGAAGAAAATGTTTGAAAGAGAAAATTGCAAAAATTCTGCTGTACTGAATTTTAGGAAAATACTAAGCAAATTCCATGTAATTAGGCAAGATAGGCAAAAACATCATACCAACTATTTATTATTTTCCACTTACTGGAAGGCCAATTAAAATAAAAGATAACGCCAAAAATTATGTCCAATTAAAATAAAAGTAATCCCATGTAATTGCTTGTGAACTCTATCAGCACTGTCATGTAATTATTTTTATTCTCGTGCGCTTCGCATATATTTGTGTATATATTGCTGAACGCGAAATTGCAATTTGCATATTTAAGAAGCCCTTTTAATTACTAATAAATATTTATTGCAAAAACAAATTCACACATAAATATATATAATAGCAAATACAGCTACATACGTACACTAAAGCCGCATTATAAGTACAATTACGCAGCTACAAAAATACACATCTACTTACATAACATCGCGTTGACTTGAAATTAACCCGGGAGCCATAAAAGCCTGCACGGCACATTTGC
>NW_016161003.1:0-11922 GCF_001687245.7 Rhagoletis zephyria
TTTTTTTTTTAATTTTTTTCCTTTAGCAGAACTTCGTTAACACATAATTATTAAATGGATTAATTTGAATGATGAAACCCAATATGAAAATAATAGTAAATATCTATATCTATATACATATCTTCGCTTTTACACACATTGAGAAATTCTGAATTTTTAACTAACTAAAAAATTGTAGTGCAAATACTATACATATGTATAGTACAAAGCATATGTGAAAAATGGAAAGCAAATTTAAACTAAAAACGAAATTAAAATTTACATATTTTACCTATAATGATATTGAAAAGCGCATTACCTCTTTCAATGCTGTTACCGTCCACAACTTTGAAAACATTAGAGAAAATTTAAAATTGTCATGTTAATAGATTAATGCAAGTAACACAAAACAGCGACTATAAAAGTTTTGTGGAAATAAGTTTTTAGTGTTTTTGAAATACATAAAAAAAAATGTATACACAAATTCATGCATTAAAAGTGTTTGGCTTAAGGATCAGAATTTGAAGGATTAAAAGCATTGCAATATAATATTCTAATTACTCACCTGGCGGATGCATGGCCTGCGCTGCGTCACCAAAACCAACGTGAAATTGACAATCTTCTTTCAGATTTGTAGCCACTTTGCGGAAAGTGTTATACTCTGGCTGATCACGGCGATCGAAATAGCCTATAATTATACGTTTCCTCGAATCAAGATTCTCTAAATCTTTCAATGATGAAAACTCTTTAATTGGATCCTCAAGTTGTTTTCGCACAAAATCTAAAAATGCCTCGGCCGAGCGTTGCCCTCGATATTCACGTTTACTCAACTGTCCATTGCGTATCACTTTGAGTGTAGGATATTTGGTTATATGGAAACGAGATGCAATTGCTGTTTCGCGATCACAATCGACTCTACCGAGCACTACTTTTCCAGGTTCGGGAAAAGCCTCTTTCACCTGTAAAAAGAAAGAATAAAGAAAGATAAAAGGTACAGTTTCGCTAAAGAAAACATTCATGCAGATAATGTGAGGATATACCTACCTTATCAGCAGCTTCATTGAAAATTGGCGCTAGTAAATTACTGAAGCGACACCATTCGGCGTAGAAATTAAGGAAAACCAATTCGTTAGACGCTGTAAAAAAGTAAAAGAAAATATAGTAAATGGGTCATTCCATGTAAAAGAGTCATAAACGACATAAATTTCAAAATGCCTTAATTATCCATATTTCAGTGGCAACAGCTAATTGACTGCATTTCATTAATCTGTCGAAGAAGCTTTAATGTTTTTGTCTATGGAAACTTTTACTTCACAAGTAATTACTTTACATTAGTACCAGGGACCTCTCCCACCAGTCGCAACATTAAACATTTTTTTTTAATATTTCTATGAAGATTATATCAGCCTAATTTTTAATGAAAACGAAAGCATATAGCATATATTTTACAGCATAAAAATGGTCTGTATTCAGAATTAAGTTTTTTGACTATATTTCATCTTTGAGTGCACAAAGGTAAAATAGAGTGATTTTCTAATTCCCACCAGTCACATTCATTCACATGATAGTTAGAAAGGAATTCGAAATCGTTTGGTATTTTTTTGAAAAAGAATCTTATATATTAGCTATCTGTTAGAAATTATGTTTCGCTGTGGTATAAGTTCTCAAGGCATGGTATAATTCTACCATGGTTATAATTTACAATTGTTCACACTCTGGAGTGAAATGTCCCAATCTGGATATCCGGTTAATATCCGTTCAATTTGTTGTCGGGATTTTCTAAACAGTACTTGAACGGTCCCGCTACCAGACCGATTTAGATTCATGTCTGGTCAGGGCTGTCAGATGCTGTTACAAATCACTTCATTAATATACAAACAATTCTTATTTTATTGCTAATTTTTTTATTCGAATATCTGCACTATCCGGATAGGACTTCCAAGCCCTACCATATTCAATTGGCGTCTTTATTTACATTCAAATAAAAATACTTAAGTACGTATGGTATGAGCAGCATATCGTAACCTGAAATTCTAAAAGTCGTAGCTAATAAAAAATTAAAATTCAGTTCTTGATTAATTAATATGATGGATTTCATCGAAATAGAACTCCCAAATCACTTAATGAAAAAAATAAAAATTTTAAGTCTCGACTTTTTCCATTTCAGTTACGATGTTGTTACGTCTTTTTGCATTTCAGGTGCGATATGTACGTACATAAGTATGTATTTATTAAACGTCATTGAACTCATTTATGTAGGTTAAATTTAATATTTTAAATTAAAACCTTATATAAGGGTTATGATCTGTTTACGATATGAGGAAATACGCAGTTCTTAAAAAATTACTACTCTTTAACAATTGTTTAAACATATTTTAGTTTAAAACAATAAACAGCTGTTTTGATAAACAATTGTGAGGCTGCTATTCATGCATACATACAGTGGTGGTCAAGTAATTAGGTACACAACTTCCTAAGTTTTGACCATTCATTTTTTCTTTATTTATGCTTTTACAAAAATATAGTTTATAAAACAACGGAAACCATACAACTCAAAGTTTCAAGCCTTGTACAAGATATATAAAAATTCGCCAAATTTTCAAAAATGATCATCAAAATTATAAACTTTTTAATAGGCATTTAAAAGAAAACGGGGAATGCAGTTTTGTGTCCATATTGTGTAAGTTTCAAGCGAAATATGCGTAACACCGTAAGCAAAAAAATATGAAAAATCAATGAGAATTCTTTACCGCTCGACCACTCAGGTAATCCGCGTTTCGAGTCCTTATGGAAGAGAGGAACCAACGCTACTAGGACTTTTCTCTTACAGGGGCGGTTGCAGTTAATGCCTCGAGTTATCAGTGTAAAGTGCTGTGATTGTGCTGTAAACTTTGAGAAACCCAAGCTGGTGTTTCGTTGACGTCAAGTGATAAGTGTCTTCGCGACGGGGGAGAGAATTGTTGCCTACTGATAAGACTCCTTATTGTTGCCAGTCTTCTCCGGTTTCAGCAGTTGGACCAATCTCCCTGATCACACATCGATAATAATGAGAGTGACCATAGACAAGTTGTGGAACGCGGCGAGTTAATCTACCTACTTTCGCTGGACCGCATCATTTCAGCATCACGCTCATTATCAGGGGACCAATAGTTTGGAAGCTTTCGTCTTCGTGATGGCCACCTGCACCTCACCGCGGTTGAAAACAAGTGGCGAACTTGGTTTTGACCGGTTGCGCACCTTTTTCATCACTCGATGCTTGGCTCTCTTCTCCGGAAGACGCAGTGTCCGATGAGGCACGATTACTGAATGATACTTCCACTTTGTCTGCACGCTTCGTCGGGCTTGGCAGTGACCTTACCACATCAGAGGCGAAGTTGCAGGTCTTTAGGTACTACTCCCACCTTTTCCGCTTATAAAAAAAACTGCGCCTTCGCCGCAAATTCGAACTTGTTTCCGCAATGCATCCAGCAGCTGCAGTGACAATCTTGGAGATTCGGCGTTCGCTAGCAGGAACTCAGTGTTCGCCGAAACAACAACCCGGGCCCCCCGGATCAAAAAGTCAAAATATCCTTAAAAGGAAATCGGTGTCCAAGCATTTATGTGCCTGCAGTAAGTACTGTCGACACATCGATTTTTCGCCGAAAAGAGGCGAACGTTCAAACCTCAAATTAACCCCAAAATCGACGCATTCTGGGAACTGGTTTCCCTGAAAAACTTATCACCGGTACTTCATACATATGTTAAAAAAAAAAACTATCTGATTCATTTCTATTTAAATAGTGTTAGAAATTCAACAACGCGACACGTACAAAGTCATAGTTTCACTTGGTCTACTAACATCTGAATCGCCTAACTGTGCATTTTTGGCTAAGCGCTAGACTGCATTTGCCATTGACACGTCAAGAGGAATAAAAGCGGTAGTTTGAGAAGCGTAATCGAGCTTAATTGTTGCCGCTCCTCAACTCCGTTCAAAGAGCTGTGATAGGTTTGCCATGGATTTCGACTTACCTAGTGTCATGTCAACATTTTCACTGGTCATGTCGACAGCTCCAGAATCCGTAGGATTATAAAGGACGTAAATTACCTGAAAAGATTTAATATACCACCCTTTAATGTTATGAATGAAAACTTTCCAGAAAATTTCATGCATTGTGCTAAGTTCGCTTTGCAGTGGGTAACATATTTGTTGCAATTACTTACCATAAAAATTGCTAAGCAGCGACATTTTCGAGTGCTCCAAAACTGCATTTTTCTACACTTCTATATTGTAAATATAAATAAATGAAAAGATTTTCTAAAGAAATTGAGACGTTTGCGAAAAAATCAACGACACCACTCGCTTGCTTGCGTCTGTTCAGTCACCTTTTCTTCTTTCTTTTACTTTTCCTCCAAAATTTCACGTCGCTGGCAGACAATGTTGCCTACACTGTATTTTTCCCAATTTTTTATCCAACAAACTTTAGTATGAGAGACCGAATATTTTAAAATTAATATTCGTTGAATAAAATTACAGAAGTGCAAAGATTAAAATCAAAGACTTCCGCATCGTGTTTTTATAAAAGTTTATATAAAAAGGTTTTTAAAAAAATCCCCGAGGGAAACACAGATCAAAGAAACTGCAAACACTGTTTATGACGTATCCTACACAATGTTGCCAGCAACACCTTCTCCTATTGTGAATGACAGGTATAAAGGCAGAACACGTAGATTTATTACGTTATCTGGATATAATGGAATTGACTGCCTCTTTGGAAAATAATATAGGCTGCGTTTCTTTATACATTCCGGATAATCCCATTTCACAGCCGGAATAAACATAATGGTTTTGAAATATACGTCAACATATCATGAGGAACGTTCTAAAGAATAAATAAACAAAAAAGTTTATTCCAAACGTTCAGAATGAATAAAGGAATGCAGCCATAGTTTGGTGTGGCGTGATTGATTGGAGGGGCGGGGCGGAGTGGTGAGGCGTTGCCCTCCAAACCCCCCTAAACGAAAGAGGATGGACCGCGCTTTTGGAAAAGTCACTCCTACTCCTACAGAGCACTGGGTTGAATATTCAACGTGACAGCTTCAGAAAGTTATGTGAGGGTATAACATCGACTCCTGCAGCCGCTAGGCTGCACAAAGCCTTGGCAAGGGACCATACAGAAACAAGATTAGCATTCCGGCTAGCCAATGTCACCTACTCAGGCAACGAAGAGGAAAGGGCACTTGCCCTGTTTTCAGCCCATTTCCCGGATGCCACTCACTAGTCATCCCCAGTGGACTGGAATCTGGCTAGCAGTTTATTCACCACCCGATCAGTCTGCTGACCGTTGGACTCTTTCGATCAGTATAAATCCCCCGAAGTGAATGGCATCAGTCCAGTATTGCTGAAGCAAGGAGTTCCTACTTCCACACCTCGTCAGCATCATGCAGGCTAGCCTAGCGCTCGCTCACATGCCCGAGGTGTGGCAAAGGGCTCGGGTTATATTTATACCGAATATAGGGGGATTATTCTCTCGCTAAGACTTCAGGCCGGTAAGTCTAACATTTCTGCTTAAGGCAATGGAGAAGGTTATCGACCATGAAATCAGGAACAACACTCTTAAACAGGACCCGGACCACTTAACCAGTACACTCTGACCAACATGCCTACAGAGTAGGAGGTCTAAAGAAATCAGCTGACACGGAAAAATCTAAATTCCGCAGATTTCTGCGCTACGGGCTACAACTACAGAAAATTTCTGCGGTGTTGAGTTTTTATTTACATGGCGATCTGGTAAGACAGATCGTGTGAGCTGACTCGGATTTACGTACCGGTAGGTTTACGTTCTTGACTAATATCAACTTTACTGGCGAATTAAGATTTTCGCCGCGGTATTAATTAATGTCAAAATGATGTGTTTGTTGTTATATGTATTCGCCTTGTTTACAACAAACACATCATTTTGACATTAAGAAGTACCGCGGCGAAAATCTAAGTTCGCCATTAACACCACCTTGTATAAATTCGAATAGGTCTATCGCACATTCTCTCATTCTCTCGCTGTTCGCAGTATTTCTCCACTTGATGTTTCTTGCTGTCGAATATTCTACGTCTTTCATCGAATATTCTGCCATTTTCTTCTTGTTCGCTTTGCGTTGCCGCAGTATTCGCAACAATAGCATAGAGCGTAAATCTGAATTTACGTTTTTTGATATAAATCCAATTGTTAAGGTCCGGCATCACTTGCGCTCAGTGATCGGATTCCACCACATTGTGGAAGATCGGCCACTTTTTTGAGCATCTACTACATCTACCACACAAGGTATGAAATCTACCACATATTCGCGTTTTTTAGTAGTTTTATTTTTGCCCGATATAATTGAAAAAATTGTCCCACACTAAACACTAATAACAGGTATAATGGGAGGATAAAATAAACTGTAAAATAGTAAATTTTCTCAATATTCAATTTTTCTACAGGAAACGTGGTTTTATTGTGTTAAATTGCAAAATATATGATTTATAAAAAGAACTAATAGCGAAAATGTTAAAAGACGGCGTTTTTTGAGAAAGAATTAGCAAATTTTAGTGCATCTAAAGTTCTTAAAGCGTTGTTTACTTTCACTAGAGAGTTGTCAAAATCGGCAAACCGCAAGTAGCGGTTTCTGAAACGTGCCACATTTATTCGCTACATCGTGATGTGATAAAAAGAAAAGCTTACAGCACTCCGTAAGGTTGCATAAATCTATCAAAATATGTTCAAAAAATATCTTGATATGGAAAGAACTGCTTTACACTGTCAAGGAAAAAAATATCCTAAACTTAACGCAATTTTTAGCAACTTCAAACTTGCACTTTATTATACTAAAATTATTATTTTTTAGATTCTAATTAAAATGTTTGCTATTTAGGTGAAACCTTGCAGAATTTTTTTAATTTTTGTACAAAGTTTGATCCAAAACCTGAGTTCTACATTTTTTTTGAAATCTACCACATTTTTGCCCAGATTCTACACACAAATTTTGAAGTCCGATCACTGCTTGCGCTATGCATTCCTACTTCGACTTGAAGTTAGCTGCAATTTCAGGTTCTAATACGAAAAATGTAATCGGAGTTGCTGTGTTTCATCAGCGAAGTTTAATTTATTTTGATCCATTAATATTTGTTCTAATAAACGAAAAATATTGATTGTGGAATATTCTGAGCATCTAATCGAACTTGCGGTGTTTCAAATATAAGCGGGGATCACGAATTTGCGTCCTAAATTTTCCCCAGCAACAAAGAAAAAAAGTACGGAATATGCATAGAAACAAATGATCACAGTGCAAGTCGAATAAAAGTGCAAAGGGTAAACAGAAGAAAGAAAATGAGAAGCAATTAAGAATAAAGACGTGTGAAAAATAGCTGTGGAGAAAAAAAAATTAAAATAAATCAAAAATTTTTTTCCTTCCTAGTATTTGCATTCATTTGCACAGGTTCTTGTGAACGCATTCTATTTTACGCAGTTTATTAAAAGATTAAGAAACAAACTCAATACATTAATCAAGACAAGTATTTTTTTCAAATATCGGAGTGCAGTTGCATAAAAAACTGAAGCCGTAACGCTGACGTCAGTATAGTCGCCAGATAATATAAAAAACGCAGACCAGTCTTGTGCTAAAGATTTTTGAGAAGTTTATTTAGAAATAATCGTTAGGTGAGTGAATATTCCTTGATTACATTGCTTAAATTTTACTAATATAAGTATACCTCATATTTCGTTTGAATAATTAATATTCCAGCTTTAAATTGTCCTTGCAAGACTGCACTGGACTTTGGACTTGCAAAGCCGGCTTCGGTTTGCACTGTATCGTACCCTCATTGCCGTGGTTATTCCAATTAGAGTTGTAGTCCGAATGCATACGCAAATGCGAATATTTATATGTTTACATGAGTGTACATATGTATGGATGGAAATAAAAGCGTACGGACAAATAGATATGCCCATAGGGAAGGTGCACCATATGTGCAATTGCATATGTACAATTTTTGGAAAACTGCAATTTTACATAGACGCAATTCGCTTCTTCTAATTAATTTTAGATTAAAAGCCTTCTGACTGTTATAGTAGATAGTGCACTCAATATTTCTACGATTCTGAAAATACGGGTAGAAAAACATATGCATTATATAAATGCATACATACATACATGTGTAAATATGTATATACATATATGTGCCTACTTTAATAGATATATAGTATATACTACCCCCAAGTATGTAGATATTCCCAGCGATACTAAATGTCGTATTTTGCGTGCTTCTTGGTTTGACCATTTTTATGGTCACACAATTGCAAATTTGCAAAGTCATATCTTTGCGACCACACACTTTCGTTTTAGCTTCCATTATCTGTTGTTCTATAATTTGATAATTCTTTTCTTGACAGACTATGTTTATATGTACCAGTTGTACATAGTAAATATACTAGATCGGTTATATTTTTCGCTTTGTTGTAAAAAAAATGCAAAAACATAGAAAGAGGAAAGAAAAGTTTTACATACAAATGCATTGTACCTACATATATGATCACATATATACAGTGTTCCACAAAATAATAGTAGTGCTATATTTTGTTACGTTTTTCCTATTTGTATTTTGTTTATTTAAGGTTTATCATTTTTTTATAAATGTCAAGCTGGGTATACAACAAACGCCGAATGAATTCAGAGTTATATTTGTGCAGAAAAATTAGAAAAATTCTGCAAATTTTCACCAACATTTCAAACTCTTTTATCAGAATCTTGAGAAAAAAAATGGTATGCAGTTTTGGTGACCATTTAATTCTAGTGTAATGAAGTGCAAGTTTCAAGATGCTAAAAACTCCTGTTGATTTTTGGAAATTTGTTTGCTGGCAGTGTCCTCCATATTAAAGAAAATTGTCGAAAATACTTATGGAAAAAACGTCAAACACCTTCCGCTAAAAAAAATCTCAAAAATCAACGGAACTGAACGGATCAAAAAACCAGAAGCAAAAATAGCCAAAACTGGGCAAAATATCACACTCCTATTATTTCGTGGACAACTGTACATATGAATATATCTAATATATGTATATTGCGCTCTTGGCATTTATCTTATACAAAAATTCACATCTACCTTGTTTGTATCAGTTTTATTTTTGTCTGCCCTTCTATGCAAGTAAAATATGTGATCGCCCGCTTGTCTTTAGTACGAAGGAAAGAATGAAAACAAAGAATTCAAAAATTCGCATTCGAAGGAAAGTTAAAAAACTTATTAAACTGAAACATACCTACATATGTTTCATGTCATAAGTAGCTTTACAAATTACTCTTTAAGCTTATCGATATGAAAAAAATTAACGAAAGTAATTAAGTTCGGAATAAGCATGAGTGGAACCCACAAGGGCTCAAAAAAGATGTCATTCGATATACGATTGATAATTAATTTAAGGCATTGTTGAGTAACTTACCTGTTGCATTTAAAATGCTCCTTTGTTGCGGCATACAAAGAAAATACGTCTGATCGCGGAGGTTCTTTTAGAGTTCGTTGATTGTATTCAACGGAGTTATACTATCGGGGTCGAATTTATGCTGCTGAGTGTTCTTTGTATTACCCCTTATTATAGAATGATTAGTCATGTACAGTTGTGTTCAAAAATTATGAGTGCAATGGCTCAGAATGATAAATATATCTTTGACATGTTCTGCTTTACTATTTGAAGAGATATGTTCAGATGTTTTAAATTGGAGTATATGAAACAGGTAAGTAGAAACGAAATATGGGGAGTTCACCGTCCGTTCCAAATTGCGCCCCAAAATGTAGACGTCAACTCTCTGAGCGCAAAACTGTGGCAAAACTTTACTGGTGCTGCCAGACATTTCTTCTATTTGTCCATTTTTAATATATATCGCCTTTCGATTTTAGTTCTGAAAAATTTAAATGTTTAACTTAATTACCAATTGCTAATATTTGTTCTTTCTTGATTTGTGCCGGCCATTGCACTCAAATTAAATGCAAATACGCAAAACGTCCCCAATAAATTAAAAAAAAAAAAAATCTGATTGGTGTTGCCATAATTCGCAATGGCAAAATTTATACGTTTAAAGGCATTTCCCAAAAACGAGCTATTTAACAAAATTGTCACTTTCACTGAATCCATCGATTTCGAATGACTGCTCAACTCGAAAATATCGTTGCCACACCTCGAATGCTGCACTTTGATGATTCGAAATCAGCTGTCGCAAAGGAAACAATAGAGACATATATGTACATATGTACATCAGCGGTAATTTTTAGCGACTTGAAATTTGCAGACTAAAATTGAATGGGCTACAAAAAGGCATACCCAAAAGTTTTCTAAATATTAAATTTTTCCGAGGTTGATTAATTTTTTTTAACTTGCAAGCTTTGAAACGGTTATTTGCATGGTTTCTGTTATAGATTGAATTATATTTTAGATGAAAATTATTAAAACTAAATAAATAAACGTAAGCTGCAAACAGTAACTTTTTGAATTTCGGTGCTAATTAGTTGAATGCAGGTGTAGGTATCAAAGTCATTTTGCTCGCGCATCCCCATCAGTCGCAATGGCCGAGTGAGTACAGCCGAGTTCGAGTCCGAGTCCTCGGACAGCGTTACTTTTTTCTAATTTTTTTCTTCTAATTCTTTTCAACCATTTTTACACCATGCATATTTTCACTAGTCCTTAAAATCCACAAAAATGACTCACTTTTCAGCTTGGTCCAAACTCTTCGAAAATAGCACATTTCCTGAGGCTATTGTTGATTGAAGTTTACGGCAATGATTGAAAAAAACAGGTTAGAGTAGGTACACCTTTTCCCCCCAAACCTTTAGGGTGTGTACCCACACATTTTCTGAGGCTATTTTTAATTGAAGTTTACGGCAATGATTGAAAAAAACAGGTTAGAGTAGGTACACCTTTTCCCCCCAAACCTTTAGGGTGTGTACCCACACATTTTCTGAGGCTATTTTTAATTGAAGTTTACGGCAATGATTGAAAAAAACAGGTTAGAGTAGGTACACCTTTTGCCCCCAAACCTTTTAGGGTGTGTACCCAAAGGCGTTTGAGAATTTAATCACAAACTCAGAAAGTCAAAATTATATTTAACGAGTTGTCATGAAAAACACAAATACAAGTAAAAACAATTCAAGGCAAAAAATCAGTCGATGCATTGCTCATCATAGAAAGATAACAAATTTTTTGCCACTGAATTCCGTTCGTTAGCTTAGCGAATTTGCGACACCGCATTGTTTATATTAATTTTTTTATATGTACATATTTACTTTACACTCTTTTATTTACTTTGTAGTATTTATTTTACTTTTTCGTCTATTATACCGCACAATTATCAAATTCGTTTGCACCAAGCGCAATTATTTATTTTTCCACAGATTAACTAATGATTTAATGACCCAAAAAATTGTTGCAGTAAATTATTTATATTTTATATTTTTTTAATGGTATAAAGTTGATGATAAAATGTAAATGGATTCAAAGGACATTTTTTCACAAAAATGTAAACAAAAAATTTTCTGCCATACTACAAGATGTTGTATGAGTAATGTTTTGAAAACATCGAATTCCCCGTTATATTTCCAACCTACTTTTATATGGAAAAAAATCCGAGTTATTTCTTCTGTCACGGGTGGGACAAAAAAAAGAACCTGCTTTTTGGAACAGATATATTTTACGGAAGCTCTGTGAATTTATTTCACTTTTCTGTGTAAACTTGATGTCTTGAAATAAAAAAAACGCGAATACTAGCAAAGCAAAAACTTAAACAAAAACAAGTAAGAAAGTCTAAGTTCGGGCGGAGCCGAACATTAAATACCCGGCGCAAGTATTAAATATATGTTTTCCACCTTTCCGAAAGCTACCGCTACATGATAAGCCGGGGTGTATACATTTTAAGTAAATTAGCGTCCTTAAATTTCGAAATATTGAA
>NW_016161003.1:12755-56570 GCF_001687245.7 Rhagoletis zephyria
GACGGACGGACAGACAGACATGGCTTAATCGATTTCTTTTTTCATCCTGATCATTTATGTATACATTTGTCTATATCTATCTCGATTCGTTTTGGCTGTTACAAACAACCGTTATGTGAACAAAATTAATATACCCTTGTGCACAAGTGCGCTCGGGTATAATTATTGCTTTATTCAGCCTCATTGCGTAAGTCGTATATTAGGCTAAATTGTACGACTCAACAAAATTGGCATTGCCTACTGTCGTGCTGAAATGAGTAAACGACGAAAATCATCGGAAACTATGCAGTGCTGCCAAGTTTTTCGGTTTTAATACACTAGTCGAGTCGACATTTTAGGCAATGTCATGAAATTTTGGTTACGGTTCGACTCTCGCGATGAGGCTGATTATAAAAAAAAAAAATCCGATATTCCTATGTCACGGGTGGGACACGTACAAATTTTTATATCAAAAGAAGCTTTCAATATTGAAGATTATTTATTAAAAAATATAAGAAGCCAAGTAGAGGTTCAATTCACTCACGTTTTATTTTAGGATAGTTGCATTTTATATGGAAGAAAATGCCTAGACCGGCAGCCAAAAAAAAATATTAAAAATCAACGCGATTTAGTTTAAAAGTTTTGGGTGTAATTATCAAAGTTTTGTACGAAATTTGAAACGTGGATTTTTGTGGTGCTGGTTATGTAATGTGCTAGACTTTTATAAAAAAAACTTTGAATAAACAAATTTTCAACAAAAAAGTTACAGTCAATGCCGTTATAACATTTTCAATATCTAAGTTCTATCGACTAAGTAGGTGTATGGTGTCAAGTTAGCACTACATACCGTATATAAAAAAAAAAATGAGAGCTACAAATTTTTTTCTTTCCACAACAAATTTACCACAAAAAATCTACAATTAATGCCATAGTCAACTTTTCCAATTTCGAAATGTGTAGTGCTAACTTGACAGACGTCAAAAAATTTACTTAGAACTTGATTTCCAAACGTAAAAAAGGTAATAAAAATGCATTTAAAGCTTTAATTTGTAATTTTTCGGTTGATTCAAGAAGTTTAGAAATGTCTGATCCAAATGTTTGTTAGTTTTATAAACAAATAATTTTTGCTCTAAGGTTCACTTTCTCATGGAACCTCCCATATGATAATCTTTTATTCTGGCAACGATTTATACAATCGCAAATCCGGGTAAATATTGGACTGCCCAGTTATCCGGTCATTATCTACTCACGTATGTACTTCATTACCTTGGCCAAATCATCAGCGCTAGATTTTACATGCATATTTATCGATAATCATGTTGATTGATTTATACTTGAATATTTGTTTTTGCTTAATTTGGTTTGCAAATTAATATGTTTGTGCATTGTTACGGTACAGCGTTTAGCAGTTGATTACCTATCACCGTGTAGATTTCAAGTTCTTTGTAAATCGTTCAAAATAAATTCAATTGATTTTTCTTTGGCTACCCCTAATACTTAAAATGTGTATTTGATTCAGAGAAGTTCGCCCAATAGAAGTGTTACTTAGTGAAATGCAATAACGTATGGATATATTTGTGATATTTTTCATCGATTTGTTCGGGAAACATACATATTATTTATTAGATTTTCCGGTACAAAAATGTTTCTTTCTATGTTCCAACATAATTTCATGGAGCATGTTTTCAATAATCCTGACGATACAACTCATTAATTTTTCTTTATTTAAATTTTACAGATAACTACGTTTTATAGGCATATATTACCCTTTTACTTATTTTAATATAGACACGCGTGACAAATGTTAAAAAAATAAAAATAAATTACCCCAACAGACAAAGCAATAAATTGCAAACACCTAAGTTTCACATAGCAAAAAAAAAAAACACAAAGGCCATCATCTGTTGATTCTATTTTCGTAAAAGTTATTTTTAGCACGAGTATTCTCTTTTTAATGCAACAATGTTGAGTTAAATGTGAGGACATGTATGTATTTTTTTCTCTTTTGACTTTGATCTTTGAATTTTTTCGTTTGTATTAATTGTTTTTTTTTTTTTTAAGATTTCTTTTTTGTTTATATATTACTCTACATTTTCTCTTTGATTGCATTCTTTGTAGGTATTTGTTTCTGTAAGTTAGCTCAGTACGGAAAGAAACTAGTTTAAATATCGATTTTCAACCAGTTTTTTACCCACCACAACTAGTTGAAGATCTGACTTTCTTCCTTGGAACGAACTGTCGACTTTAACATGGCGATGTCCTAGGCATCATTAAATTATCCGACTCTGCATTATTTGGCCCAAAGAACTTCAGTATGTTTCGCTTGAATACGCTTTCGTTCTGCACTTCACAGATGCTTTTTCATATTTCCAAGACAGAAAAAAAAATGTGTTATCATTTTCACATGTTGTCTCTGTTGAGATTCGAACCCGGACGTTCTGGAAGCTAACAAGTAACAGCAAGCATATCTGCTCTGTAGCTCAGCTACAGCCAGACATGTAAATGCGCTTTCAAATGTTCAGTTTGAATTGTGTGCAAGCAGCCAGTCGATTTTCCGACTCTGCATTTGATTTCAACTACTTTAAAATGCATTTGGCTTAAAGCACTTCAAAGTCGGTATGTTTATTTTGCAGATGTCTTTTCAAGCAATTTAAAATTACTTGTTATTAAATGCTGAAATAGTTAATTGCCGAAAGTAAGATGATTTTTGAACTAAGCAATATTGAATTACTTGCAAGGATATGTATGAAAAGTGTAGGCATTTGGTTTATCTCAACGAGGCTGCTGGGAGATTATACATCAATTTCGAGGTAGTTGCTGCATAAGTAGAAATAAATTATTTTTTCTGCGGTAATTGTCACGCGATTTCGCTTTACATATACACTGGCAAGCAAAAGTGAGTGCATGGTCTTTTTTTGTTTAATATTTGCAATGTTTTCAAGTAAACATTTTTTTGTTATTTTTTTTATAAAAAAAATGGTTCATGCTTTAATCAAAACCACATAAATGAAAGTTTCAAACTTTATACAGAACTTAGAAACATTCAACAAATTTTCGTCTAAATTCTGAACTTTTTAATCAGAATTTTTAGAAAAATTTTAAGTACACAGATAGATCGGGTTTTTAATTCTAGTAAAACAAGTGCAAGTTTTAAACGGCTAAAAAATCGCCTTGATTTTTTATTGCTGACAGCTTTTTGCACTTTTTACCATATAAAATGGAATCTCTTGTAGAATAAAATGCGCAAGACCGTTTGCAAACAAAATTAAAAAAATGAACGGCTATCTTTTATAAATTGCACTTGTTACATGCATAAAACCACAAAATCCGTCGATAAAGGAATCATTAAAAATCAACCCAATTTTTTAGCCGCTTAAAAAATACACTTGTTTTAATAAATAGAATTAAAAAACCGATCTATCAGCGTACTGAAAATTTGTCTAAAAATTCTGATTAAAGGGCTGACTATAATATGAATAAGCAAGCGTGTGCAATCGTGCGAATAAACGTAAATCATATTCGGAAATAATGTACTTAACATAAAGTTTCGTCCGACTTCGTCGGAGCTTCGTCGGAGCTTCGTCGGACTTCGGACGCTTATATTACAGGTGCTATAAGGAGACAAAGGTCGAGTCTTCGAAAAATTAAAAACCTTATATTTCAAACAAATTTGAACTGAATTTTAAAAAATTAATATTGTTGTAAACGTGATTACACCCCCTTTATTCTGATATGCATATTTGTATACTTCGTATGTAAAAATTGGGACAAAAACATTTAAAAATAAAAAATACCTTTTTTATAAAAAAAAATATTTTAAACAAACAAATTACTAACCGATTTGTTTTTAAATTAATATCGTTGTTAACGCAATTAAATCTTTCTTCTGGTGTGCATGTTTGTATACTTCGTGTATAAAAATTTGAGAAAAAACACTTGAAAGGAAAAAATACATTTTTTTATAAAGAAAAATATTAAAAAAAAATAAATACTAACCGATTTTTAAAAAATTGGTTTCGTTGTAAAGGCTACCAGAAAACTTATACTTTCTTAAACCCAAAAATTTCGTTTTATATACAAAAAAAAATATATATATAAATAATTAAAAACATATTTTCCCTTTATATAAACTCCTGCCCCCTAGATGAAAGGCTGGCTACGCCCTTGTATACAAAACAATTAAAATATTTAAACCTTAGGTATATCATACGGCCAGTTAGTTCTTTTAGAGCGCATACATGGTTCTATAATAATGATTCCAGTATCTTCATTTATGTATATTGTAACTATCAATATCTTATAAAGAGAAGTGTACATTTTTTTTTATCTAAGACAAATAAAGTTAGAAGGACGAAATTCAAGGATGTGGTAGTTAACATATTACTCCTTGAATTATATTATTTCAAAAATAAATATTGAAAATTTCCAAGGATATTCAAGGATAAAGTTTTAAAAGGACATTTTCAATACTTATTCGTCCTGGTGCACCCAAAAATAATTTTTTTTTCTATTCTACAGAATTTTACCTTTTAACTGATATCCACATTGTTATTCTACAATGCACCGCATCTTTTGAATAATTTTTTTATTCAATCATATTCTAGAAATTTCAAAGTCCTTTAAAAAAAATCCAAAATCCACTAGATTATTCTTTATGGACAGTCTAATAAAGCGGCAATAACAACTATGTGCCTTGAGGAAAAATCTAGGTCAGTAGTGTTACCAATGCCGATGTCATCGTTATCGGCGTCGTCGTCTAAGTTGCTTTTGTTGTTTTTTATACATGATGAACTATAGTTACTCAATGCAGGCACAGAGGGCGCAGTGAAAGGTGATTTTAATTGGCAAGGATTTAAAGAGCGTGCACAAGTATCAAGCAAACAATAAATTTGAAAGTGCGAAATCATTGCACAAGTGAGATGATGAAATTTGTCGACGATTCTACTAACTACTAAACAATATATACATATGTAACGGGTGATTTTTTTGAGGTTAGGATTTTCATGCATTAGTATTTGACAGATCACGTGGGATTTCAGACATGGTGTCAAAGAGAAAGATGCTCAGTATGCTTTGACATTTCATCATGAATAGACTTACTAACGAGCAACGCTTGCAAATCATTGAATTTTATTACCAAAATCAGTGTTCGGTTCGAAATGTGTTTCGCAAACCCAATTGCTGCGAACGGCGACGAATCGACATTTCACGGTCTTCAGCAACACTCTCAGAAACAGACGCAATATTCTCTTCTGTACGCACTGTACGCATTCGTGTGGTTGGTTTAATGTCCAATAAAGTAAACTGAGTGCGAAACTTGGTCACAATCGCATTAATTGTTTGCTCACTTGGTCGATTATGTAGACCATAAATCGGACGTAAAGCGAACCGAACACTGATTTTGGTAATAAAATTCAATGATTTGCAAGCGTTGCTCGTTAGTAAGTCTATTCATGATGAAATGTCAAAGCATACTGAGCATCTTTCTCTTTGACACCATGTCTGAAATCCCACGTGATCTGTCAAATACTAATGCATGAAAATCCTAACCTCAAAAAAATCACCCGTTATATGTATGTACGCATTTAAAGAAAGCGCTTGGAAAACGCACTGAAAGGATGCGCGGATGCTTATATTGATTTCATATTCGATGACAGCGCATTCTCGTGAAGCATAAAATAGTCACTGTGTTGTCTTCATCGACTTTTTCTCATATTCAATTTCACCACATTTTTATTTTTAATATTTTTTTCTTGCACTTCAAATTTCTTTAAAACCATTTTAATACTTATCACCTGCCTCAGTGCAAATACGCTAAAACCAATTAATTCAGTGTTAAGTGGGAAAAGTGCATTTTCATTAACAATTTTCAACGAACGAGCGTCTGTCACAAATTCACCCTCCCGACACCGGCCAACGCTTACACAGCGAACAACAACAACATGTCAAAGCGCCAGTCTATTATTTTTTACCTATACACATCGCTGTCATGGAAAAGTTCCAATGGCAAGACAATGACAATATGGCCAACCAACTTAGTCAGTCAGCTTGACAGCGCCAGAAAACTACATATATGCATGTGACAACAACAAGGCAACTAGACGCAGCAGCAGCAGCAGCATCGACGATGGCTAAGTCGAATGCTTTCGTCGGTCGATTCCAATTTATTTTCTCCGGTTTTCCTTTTGTCACGTACCACTGGTTAAAATTCCAGCAAAGGCCGGTCGGTTGCCTTGCCGCTTTTCCTATTTTTCGTTGTTGCAGCAAACGCTCGCTGGCCATGTTTTTTTGTTGTTTGCTTGTTTTTACCTTTCAACAGTGTTTTTGTTGCTTACTACATGTGCGTTTTCGTGTTGTTTGAATTAGTGATGTATGGTCGTTAGGTTGCTTGTTTAGCTCATTAGTTGAGCACCTCGTCGCCTCGGCTTTTTCCCCAAAGCTAAACCAGCCAGTAGTCTGTGAGCGTTTGTTGGTTTTGCTCATTCATCATTTATGTGTGTACCTTTTGTTTTTGTGTGTATACGCTCGTATATTGCGGTTTTTTGTTTGTAACCAAATGAGTACTCGATTACCTGTTTCCACAAGCCATTATCTTTGTTACTTAGTGCCCAAAGTAAAAGTGGTTTTCCAGTGCGCAAGCTTTTTTCTTATGCTATTTCATTTTGCGTGTTCGAATCAGCAGACCATGGAGTCTAGGTATCCCTTGCCAAAATGTCAGAAACAAACACACGCATATGTACATATGTATGTGCATTAGGGTGCCTCACGAAAAAAGTGCCTGCAATTAGTTTTTAATAGTAGACCTTTTGTTTTTTTTTTTAATATTTACAATGTTTTGCAAGCTATAATTTTTTGTTATTTTTTAAACAAATATGGTTCGTGCTATAAGCAAAACCATATAAATCATAGTGTCAAACCGTATACAAAATTAAGGAAAGTTTAACGAATTTTCATCAAAATTTTAAATCTTTACAAATTGGAAGTGGCTAAGAAATCGCGTTGAGTTTTAATAATCTTTTTTTGACAGCTCTATGTATTTTCTTCCATAAAATAAAGAATCGCTCATACCTTGTACGGAGAAAAATGCCTACAATCATCAGAAAAAAATTAAAAATCAACGCGATTTCCTAGCCTATAAAACCACATACTAGAATTTTTTTTAGTCCGAGTAAAAAGTTTAAAATTTTGATGAAATTCGTTAAATTTTCCTTAATTTCGTATACAGTTTTAATCTTTGATTTATATAATTTTGTTTATAGTATGAACCAAATTTTTGTAAAAAAATAACAAAAAATTAGGTATACATGGCTTACAAAACATTGTGAATATTTAAAAAGAAGGTGTTCGCAGATATAACTGAGCGATCGTATGTAGAAATTGGACTTCCGGCTGTTCAAATCATTGATTGACTCCTTTATAGAACCGGGAGCTCATAGTACGCATTTGACAAACAAACTTACCTTACAGTCATGTGAAAAACAAGTGGGACACGACATTTTGACCAGTTTTGACTATATTTCTTTTGTTTGTTTAATGTTTTAATTTTTTTTTTATAAAAATGCAGCTCATCATCTAACAAAAACTATATAATGCCTAAATTTCAAACATTATAAAATTTTTTTTTATTAAGACTTTTCAGAAAACTTTTAAGTGTGTGATTTTATAGTTCATTAAATTTTCGCTTAATTTTTCTACAAAGTTTGGAATTTGTACTTATAGTACAGCCAAAACTGGTCGAAATGTCGTGTTCCTATTATTTTTCAAATGAATCTACATTAGGGTGGTTCAAAAATGCACATGAAAAAGTAAAGTCTGAATTTTAATGCTCTCATCCCCTAGGATCGAAAAATATACCCTTGCGTTTTTTATTTCGAAATCAAAAAATATTTAGATGTCGCTAAAAGTTTTCCATGTATTTTATATGGGGAACAAGTTTTTGTGGAAATGCAGTTTTGGGAATGGGCCACCTCGGAGCTGCGATTTGACATCGTTAGACTTTTTTATAGGGTTACGTGAAGGACCAATGTTATGCGAACATCCCATTAACGATTAGGCCCTTAACCCTTTCATGCTCGATACTGATTTAAGAAATTTTTACAGAAGAAAATTTCCTTTCCATTTCTTGTGTGTGAATTTTTCGTTTTTGTTGAGAGCTGTAGACCTAAATGATATTTTTCATGCAAATTTTGCTAACTTTTTAATGCAGTTTTGATGAAAAAGTTAATAACACTGTGAATCAATTTTAAGAATTTTAAGGATTCTGTTTAGGGTCTGAACCTAACCCTTGGCTGCCAATTTTTTCGTAGAACATTTTAGCCCCTTAACTCCTGTCATAATATGTCTTTTTGACTCTTATTTTAAATAAGTGTTTTGTAAGTTATCCACAAATGTAAGTTTAAGGGTTAAAATGTTTTAAGCAGATATTTTTACTAGGGGTCACCGAAGATTAAAAAATGTAAATCATGAAACGCGAGTGCGCTAAATCTAAATGCATGTGGGCGTGAATTAAATAAACAATGTAAACATAAATCGATTTAAAATATTTTTTTTTTTTAGAATCTATGTACGTATAATTAAGTTTTGTGAGCGATTTGCCCTAAATTTTTTAACCCTATAGCTCCTACGGGTCTTTTTTTGAACCATTCTCGCACAAGTTCATTAAAAGGGTTACAAATTTCACAAATTCACTAAGCGGAAAATTTTATTAGGAAACTGGGAGGTATCCAAAAAGTGGTTGTTTCATTTTTTTCTAAAAAAATTGACAATATCTAGGTCATCATTTCACGTCTCTAAAAAATACTCCGACCACCTTAGGGCAGTTACTGACGAAGAACTTGCGATTTTTTATGATTCGCTTGGGAAAAGGGAACCTATTTTTTTGGTATGTAGGCGAGGCAGTCTAATGCACTTTTTTGTGTACATGTCTACTGCTAATACATTCTTACATAAATATATATGGATGCATGTATGTACATATGTACTTATATGCATGTACTCGTATTCACGGTTGCCACTTTAAACATTTTATTAGGGCCAAAGTTTTAAGAAAAAAAGTAGGTATCATTTTTTCGATTAAAAAACCGATCTTTCTTTTTGTTGTGGAGAAAGAAAAATAACACTGAAGATGGCACATCGCCGGGACCGGTTTGTCTCCAAACCCAATTTTATATATTTTTTTATTTTACTCAAAATCTGATCATTTTTTGCGCATGCATCATTTTATTTGGTTTAAATTAACAACACATTCCGTTTTTCTTTTATTCAAACTCGAAAAAGTTTATTTATTTATAAGTACAGTAAGTAAAACTATTTAACAAACCAACTTCAAATTTGATATTAACATGAAAGTAAGTAGTAAAGCTTTTTTCTCATAAATATGTCGCCCATTCACAAGAAGACCGTCCTAACTAAGAAAACATATTTTCCATTAAACGCATTAGTTTTATTGACTGCTACCTTACAGAAAAAAGGAGAATTCTTATAATTTCGAAATTTATCATTATTATTGGGAAAGGAACCAAAACAAAAGGCAAAACATTTGAACACCACTGTCACAGTGCGAAGTAATGTAGTACATATTTATGAAATCGATTTTTATTAAATATATTGAACATTTAATAACAAAGAGATGTACTTATTTCAAAATTAATGGTTCGTGTGAAAACACATTCAATTCAATTTTTGTCACATTCTCTTCTGCTTGACTGAAATTAATCTCTTCGTCCAGTTATTTAATTTTATGATAAAATCTCAAAAAGTCTAAAATTGATTAATTGGATTGAAAAAGTAACATTTTATGGAAAACTGTACCAAAGTACTATTGATAAGAAAATGTGCCACTTTTGGTACCAAAATACCAAGTGTGGCAACCGTGCTCGTATTTGCATAACCAATGCGATCATTGACAAATATTAGATGTCGCATTTGTGTAGTGAAACGAAAGTGAATCTGAAATGCAGCAGCAACGTGAATGAAAAGTTTTGTCGTTGCACGAATGTGAAATAGCTGTGTCGCTATTGTGTATTAGGTCTTAATATCAAACCGTTATATGTAATATGTTTTTGCATATATATATATACGAAAGTAAATATGTATGAATGTATTATATATATGTAAATGTACATTCGCATAGAGTCTATGCCATAGACACATAACAAAGTCGACGACTGCAACGACAAATGTTTTATATGGGGAAATATTATTGGCGAAAACATCTGCACTGGCATCGACAGAAAACATGTGTATCATTGTTTATATAGTAAATTTATAAGGTAAAATAATTAGTTAATTATGAAGCGATCTTACTTCTAAACCTAAAAAATTCATAAAACCATGTCCAGGAGCGTCTAAATTTTGAAGTTTTTAATCTGAATTATTAGAAAAATTTTGAGTACGCAGATAGATCAGTTTTTTAATTCTAACAAGATCAAGATTTAAGCGGCTCAGAAATCACGTTGATTTTGAAAAACATTGCAAATATTAAACCAAAAACACCATGCGCTCACTTTTGATTGCCAGTGTATGCCGACTTTCTTTTCTACTGTAACCAATACAAGGTGCTCAATGACCTTGAACTGCGATACTGAATTGCTATGAAGCTGTCAAAAATATTGGTGACTTTTATAAAAAGCTACTGTTGCCATAACAACTGTAACTTTGGACATTTTTTTTTTAATTATTTTAATTTGAAATATTCTTAGTTTGCTTAACTAATTGTTTGATAAGTATATGTACATACACAATACTTCTAGAGTAAAATATGAGTATCATGAGCATCCTCTAAACGTAAAGTTTGGTACCAGCATCTCTTTCGGCAAGAGAAAAAATTTTGGAAGGTGCCCCAAACCCTATCTCGGATTTTTTTTTTTGAACTACTCTAATGTACATTATAATTATTTTTTTTTTGTTCACAAGGACGAATTGACATTGAAAACGCCCTTTTAAATATTTGTTTACGCTATTGAAGTAGAAGGAAGAAATTCGAGGATATGGTCGTGTGCCTATAATTTGTTTTAAAAAATAAAAATTGCGAATTTGCAAGGATACTTATGGACAAAATTTTGAAAGGGCTTTTCAATACCTATTCGTCCTTATACACCAAAAAATTAATATTTTTCAATTCTACAGAGTTTTATCTTTTATATGGTACTCATATTGTTATTCTATATAGCACTGAATTTTTTAATATTTTTTTGGAACTAATCAAATCTTTAAAATTTTAAAGTTATTTTAAAAAAAGCCTGGCGCCCGCGAAAGTAACTAAAAACGCAGTTTTACTATATTTGGCTCCTAGTTTTGGGAGTATATATATATATATTTTTTTTTTGCAAAATTGACTTGCTCAGTGTAATCCATGTTATCATTCACTTAATTTTTTCAATGCAATATTTTTTTTTATAAACAGATACCGTTAAATTCTAATTGGTGTTATCATTAACTCGATTTTTTGAAAAGGTAAAGGTCTTAATCGAATTGGGTTCCGGGCTGGATGAATGAAACATGCAACATAGTTTTTTTTTGTAAATTTAATTCAGTAAAAAAAGTGTTATTATAATTTTTCATGTTAAAAAACCTTTTCTTGTCAGCATCATAGTCTCTCTTACATTCCTTTGCAAATTATTTACAGAAATTTATTTTTTTCTGGATGTAACTGATCGATACAACATTTTTAATGGCGATGCATTGCGTTGAAAGTTGTTGTTTTTTTTTGTTCCTTACACACAAATCGTTTGATTAACACGACCTTGAAATCTATGTACGGATAAAATTTGCGTTGCTAATCGATACAGCCTTAATTCCCAAACAGCTGACGCTTCTTACCAATTTGATAGCGACAGTCTATGATTTTGTATACAAATCTTGTTTTTTGGAATTTCGGTTTCTCTTTCGACTGGATTTTCACGTATTTTTTCAAGCACTCTCAGATAACTGTCTGGTCAGCGTTCACCGATAATGCTATTATGTAGATTTTATTCAAATAAAACAAAAATTATAGAAATCGCCGAACGAGCAGAAATAATTTTTTGTGAAGAGTCACATACATACATACATACTTATTTACATATGTACGAGCACTCAAGACAATGCGCTAATAAAAGAAATTTTTTCGTTTACGCACAAGACCTTCGATAGCTCAGTTGGTAGAGCGGTGGACTGTAGAGTGATTTGCAAACAAGCATGTAGATATAGATATCCATAGGTCGCTGGTTCAAATCCGGCTCGAAGGATAAAGTAAATATTTTTTATTACTCGACTTTTTTTTATTGTTTTTTAAAATCTATTAAATTTTGCTAAAAAAAGCTATGAACTTTATGAATTTTAATCAAATTCAATTTCATAAAAGATAAAAAAAAAATTAACCGCTTTATAAATCGAAAATTTGTATGAAAATGTCTCTTTATGAAGCTCTTTAAATGAGTATTATTTTTTATGAATAAGGTCACAAATTTTTAAATTTGTAAATTTTGTATTTTTACTTTATGCAATAGCGCGATTTACTGGTAAGCGAAACTGCGCTGCACTTCCACATGCCTTCGATAGCTCAGTTGGTAGAGCGGTGGACTGTAGAGTAATTGAAAAGCAAGTGTAGCTATCCATAGGTCGCTGGTTCAAATCCGGCTCGAAGGAATATAAAGTATTTTCTTTTGCTGAAATATTGTGGAAAGTTGATAAAAAATAATATTATGTGTAAATTAATTGTTCGTCCTACAAAGTGGAAAAGAGTACCTACCACCTGGACTGCAATTTCTAAAACCCATGCTTGACATTATTATTTTTAAATGCAATTTTCAATTTCGCACATTTTTTAATGACAAAAATAATAAGTAGCATGTATGTATGTATTTACGCTGTTTAAAACTACTAAAAATTTGCCTCATTCGAGCCGGATTTGAACCAGCGACCTATAGATAGCTCTGCTACACTTGCTTCACTTTCACAGTCCACCGCTCTACTAACTAAGCTATCGAAGGTATGAATAAAGCAATGTATTTTGGCATCAACGAAGTTCAAAAATAAAAAAATCGTAGTCCGTTTAGTGTGAAATCTACAAAAATGCAGTCACACGTTCCGAATTGCTAGATATGAACGGATGAATGCCCATACATACATATGTACATATACATACATACATATATATTTCGAAGTATATATATGCTATGTTCAAAGCTATTCGAATTCAGTTATAGTAATGGATTTCACAAAAAATCGGTCTACGATGGATTCAGTGATAGCCCAGATTTTATTTGAGAATTTTGCTTGTTGACGCCAAAACATATCGTTTGATTCATACCTTCGATAGCTCAGTTGGTAGAGCGGTGGACTGTAGAGTAATTGCGAAGCAAGAATAGCTATCCATAGGTCGCTGGTTCAAATCCGGCTCGAAGGAGGCAAGTTTTTTATTAATTTTAAAAGTAGTATGCCTAACTACTCGTATTTAGATAAATGTTTTTTCTTTTAATAATTTAAAGATCATAATTGCCGTTGGCATTAGCTATTAATAAGTCAGACAAATCCCAAATATAAATTGGAGTATTGCTCACATTATTCAGAAAGCTCTTTAAAATATATATTATATTATGTATGTATCCATATACATATATACAAGCTATTTAGGGGGATGATCTTAACGTCTTAATAAAAATAAAAAATAAAGTAAATGAAAGAAAAACGGCTGAAAATTTAGCATTCAGCTACTATCAAACCCTTAATTTGCTTTTCTTAGACAAAAATTGATTACACTGGTTTATAGCAAAAATATTCTTTGGATGCCATTATCCAATTCCTATGTAGAATAGCTCGCTGTTTCCGAGAATCGAGTTATTTTTTTTTCTATGGATACGTTTTCGTGATATTTGAAATTTACCGTTATTCAGCTTAAAGCAAAAATTCGATGGATAAATACGAAATAATGAGTGGTCAAATAAAAAAGCGCAAGATTATTTGTAATTTGTGGAAAGTTGTGAAATTTTAAGAAAAAGCAATTGCTCAGTTCTTATGAAAACGGTCATGGGCTTTGAGGCAGCTCTGAATATAATTTTTTTTAACGAAAAACGTGGGTATTCTTTTTTTCATTTAGAAAAATCGTAGGGAGTGAAAGCCTAACATTTACAACTTTTTTTTTGTGGTCCACCCTAATGTGCTTATGTATCTGTGTACTTAATTAATATCTAATCATTCAACTGTTAAGTGTATAGCTGGTATCTACATATATTTTATTATTCATATTTTTCTTAGCATTCCTAACTCTAGAATTATTCATTATTTCAGTATACTATATATACACCTTTCTTGAGTCTATCGGCCATTGCCAGCCGCTTGGTGGAAGCATTGACACCACACTCAGTGACACTGGATACCCACTGCTCCACTACGAGAACGAGTGCGTTGCCATTGCCACTACTCGTATTCCAGCATACCTTGCACATCCATACTACGTGTGCCCATATATACTATATACAACGATGTATACACATAATTGTATATACTACCACTTTGAATATACTGAGTGCTTCGTTCGTCTCGCTTACTACGATTGTGGCGGCTACGCCATTTACGGTTGTAATCGGTGTCGCCGCATTTAGTCAACTACAGTTGCTTCTCGGTCGCGTGACGGTCGCTTCGTAACTAAAGCACATAGTTTTGGCTATTTTTTTTTTAATAAATAAATCGAATATATGTATATATTTTTCTTCTGATTTGAATACACACGTTATCATCTCTTATGGAGAACTGTTTCGAATCTTTATTGCAAGTTTTTATACGCACATCGCAGTATCGGCGTAATAATTTTGGTTTGGGGTAGGTCGGTTTCAGTATTATAGTATATAGTAAGTACGTTTTTATTTACTTGCATGTATTTTAATCGGCTAAAAGAAAGAAAAAAATCGTATTTAATACGCGTAGGTGGTTTGATTATAATAATATTAAAATGTGAAATGCATCTAATACACAACTAAGAGGAAACGTTTTCTTCTGTGTCGTCCACACGGACGGGAGTCGCTTTATTAAGCACATAAAGCATATAATATGTATATTTTTTTTTTTTGTATATCTACATATGTGGACATATATATGTATACATGTAAAAACGCTTATTTCCCTATTTCGTCCTGTCACTGTTTTGGCCGCATGCTCACGCTCGCCGCACAACCATGCTGGATACAGACTACAATTTTCATGCGGATCTCTGTACATATTCAATTCTAATTTCCCTTTCCACCACTGTCTGTACTTTTTCCGTAGCTTTGATAATGTGACAAGTGCAGTGAGCAGAGTTATGACGTCTTAAAATTAGTTTTTCGGAACACACATAAGCTTTCTTCATAAAGTTTCTCCAACCAAGCCAACCATTGGAAAGGTGACAATTGCCTTTTAACATACAAAGTTTTAAGTAATGTATGTAGTTATGTTTTATGCGTTAGTTAGAAATAACTTTAGTGTTTTCCATTGTGGCGTCAAACTGCTAGGTGCTAATACTTATTGGTTTCATACGAATTGAAAAAGTGAGGAGTGTTTAAGAGATTGCAGTTTTTCAATATTCGTTTTATTGTGGCTACGCCCCACAGTGGTCTGGGAGCGGCAAAAGCGCACATCTTCGAGGTGATAAGAAAATAAAATTGATAATTTTTGATGAGAGGGATTATTAACTAATAGATATGTTTGAAGAGTATAGGTTTTGAAAATACTGATTTGAATTCGTTTTATAACCATGGCAAGAGTAGTCCACTAAAGAGCCTATTCTCACGGCAATAAATAATTTCGCACATTGGTGGAAAGCATGAGATAAGTTTTAGGTGTTTCATTGAGTTCTGCCGAATTTTTCAGGATGTGTTTTGTTGAAATAAGTGCAAATAAGTTTTGAAACAAGTGTTTCTCAGTAGTTTCTTATAGCGTTTTCATTTCTCGAAATAATGTTGCCTTTATTCCGCCCTGCGCCAGGGTTGTCAAGTTTTCGTGTTCTTTTCTCAGCATCTTCACATGCATATCTGATAATGTTGCCAATTAACAAGGTGGCTTTTTTTTAACGTAAAAATAGTCGTAACTACTTTGCACCACGGAGCTATTGGGATTACAACGATAAACCCTGGGTAAACTGTTGAAACAAGTTGCAGCTGCTAGAGTCTGCTATCTTCCACAGACTGGACGTTTCACAATGACAGATTCCCATATGAGCTGTCGCGAAAACTATTTTCCTGGAATTTTATATGTAGTACTTTTGTCTAGGAATGACAAATTGTGCAGATTGGTAAACTTCTACACCCGCTACACTAGGAGACAGATACATATGTCTGAAATTATTTGGTTTTAAGGAAAATACAATTTTTTTGTTTGGCTGGTGGGCGTGGCAGTAGGCCGATTTTGACCACTTTTCAGATTTAAAATCTCTCTGGCTAAGCTGCAAAACGAATTTCATTAAAATTGTGTAGCATTTACCATTTTCGTCCCTAGTGTAGTGGACGTAGCAGTTTGCCAATCTATGCGATTTTTCAGATTTCTTCTTTCCTTTTTGCCAAATTTTTTATGGGGCTCTTCCAGTGTACTCCTGTCTGATACGTAAATATCCAGACAGAATTAACACTGTCCTTCGGGCATGCTTAAATATGATAGACGTCGTCTGGGTCTAGGTGTGTAGCCGACTATCCAAACCCGTTCTCAATTGAGTTATACTACGTTCAAATTGACGAGCTAAACATGTTAAATGGGCTTAAACCAGTTAAATGAACAAAACATGTTCATTAACAAGTTAAATCGCATGCAATTGTTGTTGGAAAATTGAACCAGTTAAATCATTTAACTCGTTTGAAAACCAGTTCAGCGCAGAGTTGTATCAGAAAGCTTTCTGCTCCGGCCAATCAGAAAGACCCAAAAGCTTTCATTTGACACGCCAACGTTCTAAAAATTTATATTCTGAAAAATATTAAAAATTAAAAATTATCAAAAAATATCAAAATTGTATGCATGTCTGCCCGCCAAAAAAGAGGCAAAGGCGGTAAATAGTTATTTCCCATGAGGTCTCATCGTACGCAGAGATAAATAGTGCATAGGAACTAAACATTTTTGAAGTCTCTAAGTAATCCGTATGCGTTAATAGGTTTGTTCGTCGAAAATCCAGCAAGAATTATCCAACACTCAAAATATCAGAGAGTAAGAAAAAATTCTCTCAAATTCTCTCTCATGTTGAGAAACTTGCAAATTTCTGCACGAACGCAAATTTGCAGGAATTTGCAAGTTTCGCTGCCAGCTGGCGTCCACGGTTGCATTTCAAACATAAACAATTTTTATAGAATTTTTAAAATTCTTTCGGATGGCCAAAAACAGGATATACATGTATATTTCTTGTTGTTCTGACTTTCTTTAACATACATTTCAATTTCTTCATCGTACTAGCTGTCGGGTTTCTTAAATCGACTCTGGTTGCAATTGCATTCCGATTGCGAATACCATTTTTTTCAGCCGAATTAAGTTCAAATCATTGGAATTAACTAAATTAATTATATCAACAATTATTTACTTCCTTTTTTCATAAAAAAATCGCTCGTGTTTATAAATTTTTAAATTTAACGAACTAATTTATTCAAATTATTGTAGACAAAAATGCAACCATGCGCCACAACCACATGTTTTTCGTGTTTGCAAATTCTTGCTGGCAAAATTTTTTCCAGCAAGAATTTGCAACTTCTCTCCAAGAGAACTGTCACTTTGCTCTCACAATTTTTGAGTGTTGGATAATTTTTTGGTCTGCACGAACGCGATTTGGGCAAAAATCGTGATAATTCGTACAAATTCGTACAAATTTTTTGCTCGACGAACAAACCTAATATCATGAAGCAGACATTCGCACAAAACAAATTGAAACACAAAAACTTGATTTTGAATTTTTTCGAATTTTCAATGTGGACGATTGTGTTTTTCAAAAAGCTCTTTTTCATTTAACAAGTTAAATGGGGCCAATTTGAACGTAATATTAGAGTACAGTTTTTTTCGGAGTTCTCCTTCCATGATGTGGATAAAGAAGCACGCGCTTATAGTACAAAGTTGGCCCTTTCCATGTCGCGCTAGGGTGTGTCGTTATGAATATTTGAAGTCCGCAATTGCTATTAAATGCAAGCCTTATCGTCTATCCGAAGGTCGCAATAAATGTAATCTTAAATTTAGTAAAAATTAATTCCGTTTTCGTTTTTTTTTCAAACTCTTATTCCATTATAATTAGTTCCTTTAGTTTTCTGGTTGCGTATCGCTGAGAACGTCAAGTAAATGTTCATGTTTTTTTCCCACTTGCGGCAACCAATGTTCAGGTAATAAAGGCTAAATCTCTATTCTAAACCTTGCCAAACACTAGAGTCCCTTGACGATAGATCTTCCGAGTCGAAAACTTAACTGAAAATGAGTTTTCCACCAAAAGATTTACTCGTCTATGCTCTGCCTATGATGTCCGCAGTTAAGCAGCCGTAATAAATTTTTATGGTATGGGATTAATATTAATCTGCAAGCTGAGCTTACTCGCCAGCCTTCTATCCAGAAAATTCACAGTCAGCAGCTTCCACATCCTAGAATATAAGATTACCGAAACTCTTGGTGTGCGCACTTGCATTTTAGCAGTAGCTTTGTTTACCTAGTCCTTATCAGCTGGCTTATAAGTTCAGCTCTCACCTCAACGTAAACCGCTACCCTCTGGATAAAATGTATGTATGTACTATACACTTTATAGGCACATCTATAAGTTGCGGCGATTGCAGGTTTTATGCTGTTTTTTCAGTCGAAATAGATATTTAACAACAACTGTGTTGGTGGTTGCCAACATGCCGCCGTCCTTGCACAGGTCCAACATTTAGCCGAAGTTACCGATCCAGCTGCGATGTAAGTGTCGTGTGTTTACCAAACGTTTCAACTCACCGTTGGATACGGAGTGTGCTTTCCTTTTTACTTGCTGACGCCCACATGTGTAGCGCCTTGTTGAAAGGTGTTTCGTACATTGCGTGCGTGCCTTCCATTTGACGGCTTTGCTGACCTAGTGTGATGTTCCGACTTGCCTTGTGGTTTGCGTGCTACAGTGGCTTCGTTTAGTAGACTGTGATGAAGAGTGCGGTGGCTCAATTTACATACATACTCGGCAGCTGTTTTGAAACAGCAACACAGTGAAAAATGTCATATGTCCGATACTCTGTGCAAGTTCAACAATTGATTTGTATGAGCTGGTGGGGGGTGGAAGTGTAGTTTGGAAAAGTTACTGTTAGGATTGGATGGAGAAGTAAGAGAGCATAATTGCACTTCGGCGACTCTTATATGATTATCGGAGCTTCGCTGGAGTTAAGTAATTCTTCCTGAGACATACGAACCATTTAAGATATTTCTTCATGTAGGGGAATCGTGTGGATGTAATCTCCATACTACTCTAAGCGTGTTCCTTGCTCTGCCTCACCTCTTCAATCTGCTTCCAAAGTCTTGCCCCTTCTCCGAGGTAAATTGTTCCATGGAAATGAGACCTTACTTGTTATATTTGTGATATTTGGCACATATTTTGATATGTATACATATTTGGTGATGGAACACACAATGGGCCGTATGAATAAAAATAAGCAATTGCTTTTTCTTAAAATTTCAGATCTTTTACTCAATTTATTCAAACACCCAATAACCTTGCACATAGTAAGTACACCTTAAAGCATACACAGACGGCAGCGTTGATCCGGATCAACTCGGGAATTAACTCCAGTTGATCCGAATTAAGTCGAAGTTAATACGGATCAACGCTGCCTTCTGTCAAAGCTTTTAGAGGGCAAATATTATCCCCTTTTTCGGGGTAGGAAATATTAGAATATTGTTATTTGTATTTCAAAAATTTTCTTCATGCTAAACATACAAACGTATGTATGTATAAAGAATTTTCTATTATTTAATTTATTTTATAATTCTTTTATTTGCAGCTAAATGGAGGGATCGGATGGATCACCTCCTCCGTCATTGTGCATTGTACGAGCAACTGAATTTTTTCCAAAATCTCAAATGGAGAAGGAAGATACACAGTTGACGGTGCCCTTTCAAGAACGTTAGTATCTATGTGAATTTTCGATTGTTTATTTAGTTTATTTTTGATAACTCAAAAAAATTACGTTCTTAATGCAGTTGCCGGTGAATCCGTCAAATATCTGGGACGTACAGATGATGGTGTTTTGGCGCTCTCTACATACCGCATATTTATGCTTAAAAACTCTACCAACTCAGAGACATCTGTGCCACTGGGCCTGATCGAGAGCGTACATATCCGTGACCTGTTTCAATTAATCATAAATTGTAAAGACGCTAGCACTGTGAAATGTTCCTTTGAAACAGCTGAACAATGCTCCGATTGGCAGCGCCGTATTAATCAATCAGTGGGTGTCCCGCCAACGTTGGAAGCATTATTCGCGTTTCCCTTCCACTCGTATATGTGTGATGCAATTAGCGTACAGAATGGCGATGGTATTGGCAGATTAGCCGATGGTAGCATCATTGACAATTCTACCGAGTACCTGGAACGCTTACAACGTGCCTCCCGCGATGATGACGATTTTATGCGTGAAGTCGAACGACTCGGTTTCGATCTAAATGGAGCGTGGCGTATTTCCAAAGCCAATGAGGAGTTCAAATTGTGTCCTTCATATCCGCAAAAGTTGCTGGTGCCGGGTTGCATATCGGACGAAATGCTCAATGAAGTGGCGAACTTTCGAGGTTCGCGGCGTCTGCCAGCGGTTGTATGGCGTCATCGAAAATCGGGCGCAGTGATTGCGCGCTGCAGTCAGCCGGAGGTGGGTTGGTTCGGTTGGCGCAGTACGAAAGACGAGCAACTGTTCAAAGCATTGGCTGATGCTTGTGCCTTTGACAGAGGCGAGCAGATGCGTCGTTTCATGCAGTGCACAAATCCTGGGCTCACCATGACTTCCGGTGAGAATTCACCATCAAGCACTGAAAACAGTCACGAGGAAGTGGCGCTAGATGAAGTGAGAGTACGTAAAGTACTTATAAATTGTAGCGTATTACATTCGAACCTATTGATTTTTTTTTCTTTTCCTATTAGAAAATCCTTATTATAGATGCGCGTAGCTACGCATCTGCTGTAACGAATCGTGCACGCGGCGGAGGCTGCGAATGCATTGAATATTATCCGTGCGCGGAAATAGAATTTATGAATCTAGGTAACATTCATGTCATACGAAAGAGTTTTCATGCGCTCAGACAACTGTGTGCTTCACCACCAGATTGTCCCAAGTAAGCTTGATAATAGTTTTCTTATGACTCTACTTACATTTGTATGTAAACTTGTATTTCTTTTAGTTGGTTAGGTTTACTCGAAAAGACAATGTGGCTGCAACACCTTTCTGGACTTTTAGCTGCGGCCGTAACCGTCTGC
Organism: Rhagoletis zephyria; assembly: GCF_001687245.7. Classification (NCBI taxonomy): domain Eukaryota; kingdom Metazoa; phylum Arthropoda; class Insecta; order Diptera; family Tephritidae; genus Rhagoletis; species Rhagoletis zephyria. Next base: position 34,123 of record NW_016161003.1, read on the forward strand.
CATGCCATCGAGAAGAAAGGGCGCCCGGTATTGGTACACTGTTCGGACGGCTGGGATCGAACGCCACAAATAGTGGCCACAGCACAACTGTGCTTGGATCCTTTCTATCGCACTGTTGAGGTAACCATTCAGGATGCCAGATTTTGGTACTTTGCATACAAATAATATATTTTTTTGATGTATAATTTTTATTAGGGTTTCCGCATTCTCGTTGAACGTGAATGGCTGAGTTTTGGGCATAAATTTTCCGATCGCTGTGGTCATGGGCCCGGTTCTGAAGACGTAAATGAAAGATGCCCAGTTTTCTTGCAATGGTTGGATATAGTGCATCAAATACACAGACAATTCCCATGTAGTTTTGAATTCAACATGGCGTACTTGGTAATTAGTGAGATTAGCAAATGTCTAGCAGCATGCACTGAAATTTATTATCTTTTATTTTAGATAAAATTAGCACAACACTCCCATTCATGTTTATTCGGTACCTTCCTTTGCAACACATACAGGGAGCGTTTGGAAAAGTCAGTATTTGAGCGCACATTCTCAGTCTGGCCTTTCCTCTCAGGACCAATGTATAAAAATCCGCTTTACATAGCAAATAGAGATGCGGTAAACTTTATATTTCATTACTGGAAAGCATTATTCTTAATTTGCTTTGTTTTATTTGTATACATTATTTTATTAACTAGGTAATTTGGCCTGCGCATCATGTGCGAGATTTATACTTATGGACTGATGTTTATTTGGGTAGTCTGGGCAATCAAAATAGCATTGATTTTCCCAACAACAGTAATGAAACTGTGCAAGGTTCGATAAGTGAGTTTAACATTACTTTAGCTTTTCTTAGATTTGAAGGAAAACCTTAATTAATTCATTTCAAGCTCCCATGACTAAGACACGTTCGTATGGTGATTTAACATCAGCAAACATTATGCAGAGTGGAATATCACGTCGTTCCAGCGATCCAAACGTGACTTTAGAACCGAAGTAAGCAAATCTATAAGTTAAATCTGCTAATATGTTAATTTGGTTTCATTCAGAAATCTATTTCTTACGTCAGTTAGTGATAAAATTGTTTTTTGCGCGTATTCTAAAAGTGCCCACACACTTGATAAGTACCAGCAATTTTTCTATGAAATTCTACTTTTTCGTGCGAACACCCAAAAAGAATCTCCCTTTCTCAAGCCTTACAGCGAATTGCAAGTGTTAGGGCACTTTTAAACGCGAGTAGTTTAAAATTCGAAATCTTACTCGAAATTTTTGACAGTTACGTTTCTAGATTTAAAAAGTGGGTGGGGAATAACCTCAGATTTTCGATTAGTATGAAAATAAAAAAATTATTGGTACTATTTGGTAATTTATAATTTCAGTTTAACTATGACATCCAATTTTGAAAATAATTGCATTTCGAATATGAAAACCGAGCGGGGAGATTCACCAGATGATGTAAATGATACCATACAGAAAATCCAAAATCTCACCATGCAGTTAAATAACCAAGACGAAGAAAATTTTACTGGTATTGGAAAAACTGCAGATGAACTGCAGAAAGATGCACAAAAAGGACTAAACGAGGATATAATGGATGATGATCAGGTTACTGAAAACATGTCACTGCAGGACAAATTCAACAACATGTCATCAGTGATTTTCGACAGTTATCCGTTTGAAGCCCTTAGGTCGAATATCGCAAATTTAAACGAAACCGCTATTACGCATAAAACAACCGATGTTTACAATATTACACATAATGGCGTTGAGTTGGGTAGTTTGAGTCAGTATGATGAAGCTAAGAATACTCTAGCTGCCACTGAGATCAGAGATACGGGTGGCGGTAAGAACTTGAGTACGTATAAGGCCTGCATGAACGAGGACCTGATGCTGAGTGTAGACCTAAGTGGTGAGTATTCGTTTTTGAGACAGCGAAATAAATTCATCCATTTGTATGTACATATATTTGTATTGTTTATATTTTTTTTTAGATGCTAGTTCCAAAGTGGATGACGCTGCAGCGTGTGAAGCAGAAGAACGACGAAGCATTTGGCATGGTTCGATCAACACTAGCACAGACACTTTAGTGCCGATCGAGAGAAGACAGAGTAATGACTGTCGAGAAATTAAAACACCTGCTGCGAAGGAAATCGATGTTGCCGACGGCTCTGTATCACCTGAAAGACTATCTACGACAGCTGACAAAATGGAACTTGGTTTAACTTCACCATATGTTCTATTAAAACAAGAGGTATTCAAATGAAGTTTATCATTAAACTAAAATTAATAGATTTTTGCGTTTCTGTATCTAGCGCAAAAATTCTTTAACCTGCAATACAGCTGTAAGTAGCATTGGCGTCAATGGCTTGAATAACAGTATTTTGCCTAAAGTTCATGGCAGTAGTAGTACCTCGAATCGTTCAAATATCTTGTCAAATTCATCTAGTAATGCCTCCATCTCATCAACATCGTCTTCACTCAATAATTTAAAAAACATTAGAAACAGCAATAATAGCCTCGCAACAACTATGACAGATCAGAATTGTGACAATAAAAGTGAGAATGAAGCTGATATAGATCCTGACGAATTAGACGCCGATGATGCTGCTGATCCGTTTCCAAATACTCATGCGCATTCCAACGATTCCATGAATGAAAGTATCATTATTTTGCCAGAGCATCGAAAGTTGGAAATATCTGTGAGTGGCAATTGTGAGACAATCTCAAATAACGGTGTGTCATTGCCAACGACACCGACAGACTTTGCTGCAAGCGCAACTGTTGGAGTTAGAAGCGGATTTGGTGGAGTTGCAGCTGTAGGTGGTGCAGCCACTCATCGGCGGCGACGCACATCTTCGTCGAACTCTAATCCAAATCGTTTTTTTGATGGCATTAATATAAAGTTAGCTAATGGAAGGTATGCGCAAAAATCCATCCAAATTTCTGTTACTATCATAAAAAGTGCACATTTTGATATGCATTCAATGTTTTCCCCAATCAGCACAACACGATTTTCTTTGCCTGGTGCACGTTCGTTGCCGATGACACCGCCCGCACAACAGGAACGACCACAAATCACAATATCCTGTCCAGATGGATTGGCGCATGCCTTGAGCGAACAAAATCTCCGACTGCAACAAATTGTGCTCGAACACAAGGTTAGTCAAATCGTAGAATCTAAATTTTTTGTTTCATACAAATATTTTATTTTACGTTTAGGTGCGCGAGGATGTACTGTTGCGTGAAATACATGACATGCGCATGGCGTTACTTAAAAAAATATGCCCAAATTGCAACGTTGCACAAACAAATGCAAATGATGAACAGGTAAGCAACTTGAAGATGAAATTTAGTTATTTAATTATTTAAATTGTAGGATTATTTGATAGGGGTGGTATACAAAGATGCTGCATCATTATAAAAAGCCTCTTAGTACAAGTAGTTACATTGTGAAGCTGAACGTACGCGGTATATTTTTGAAAGAGGGCATCTTGGCGATCCTTTTTATTGATCCTGCACATCTGCGTCTTATTTTGTTTGTACTTAAATGATAAATTTTAAGAGTTGGAGCCTTGATGATTAAGGGAAGGCTTTTTTAAAGACTAAATACTTTCTTTCACTCTTCCCTTTCTTTTTAAATATTTTCTCTTTTTCAAAGAGTTCGAATACTGACTATGGCTTTGCTCAGCGAAAAGGATCAGCTGATGCCCTCTTGCAAAAATATACCGTGGTTATATTGTTACAACAAAAAAATTAAATGCTGAAGTATAAATTTATTAAAAAATAAATGTACTTTGATCTAGGTACTATATATTTGGCCAATATCATAGGAATTTTTTAAATTAGCGATGGTCAAATTTGAAAAAAATTAAGAAAAATATATATATTTTTTTTAATTTTATGGAAATTCCCAATAATCTAAGTCTAACAATATATTGCTATACATCATTTTAAAGGTCAATAAACCCTTTTTCAAAACACTCTACCTACAATCTACATTAAGTTTTGTTTCGGGTGTATTTCGTGATTTCGTAGCACCGTGTTATGAGTGAAAGCGATCTCTTTTAATGCAGAAGAAGTAAACTGTTGGTTTTTTAAACAAAAACAAAATTTTTAATAAATTTAAAAAAATACTTAAAAAATCAAAAGGTATTAAGTTGATAATTTGAAAATCATTTAACCTTGCATCATATGAATTAAACTTACAGATATGTATAAAATGGGCATATATTATGGAAACGGTGAAAAAATTAAAAGAAATATACTTATAATTCAAAAGAAAACTATCGCACACTATCGATGGTGCCGACTATCGATAGTTTCTGATCTCTAGTCCGTAGTTATACCATTTTCCCACGCTACCCGGAATTACTTGGTTCGCTCCACCAATTACGATCGCGAATGACAGTTGACAGTTTGACAGTTCTCTGTCTCTGTGTTTTGTTTTTATTTTTCTTCGCTGCAAAATTGATGCAAAATGTAGGTTCTTCCTAAAAATGTATAGGGGTATTCTCTGAGTCTTGCAAAGCCCTTGCACGGTGCACGGATTGCACGGTTTGCAAAGCTGTCCCATACGAAAACCGGTTTTTACCGTGCAATCCGTGCAATCTGTGCACCATGCAAGGGCTTTGCAAGACTCAGAGAATACCCCTTATAAGTTTCCGTATTAAATTAGGGAATACACATCTAAGAACTTTACTTTTCGTACTCAGAAAAAATGCAAGTTTTAATTTGTGAGCTAGTTTCGATAAATTTCCGATAAAAATTAGAGACAGCACCGATTTGTTCGTAATTTGCATGGTAATTTGATCTGAATTACCAACAAATGAGGTAATTCGCTCTCAAAATTTTGTATAGCGAATTACGAAATTCGATGGGTAATTGGAGTGCGAATTACAAATGAGAGACGAACTACGTGATTGGGGTGCCGTGGGAAAGCCGTAGTAAGAGGGGTTGTATGGGAAAAAAACCAAATATGTATTGTTCGTTCCCAAGAATGTGTCCGCTTATAGGAGATGTTCGCTTATTAGAGCGTCCGTCTATGAGAGCTTTCACTGTACATACATATTACCAGTTATCGCTATAAAATCTAGCAGTTAATTGCTGTGGGTAGTAGTCATAATTTTCTAAATTCTATGCTTACTTTACCATATCGTAAATATGTATGTACTTATGTATGTGCGCCTACGCCGACTGAAAGTGGCTCAGAAAAAGTAACAGCATAGTACTTATTGCGTTAATACTTTTTACGCTCGCTAAACTTGCGTATTTGTAAACGCATTAGTACATACATATGTATTAATGTATGTATTCCTATAATCACACCTATTTAAGGAAGACGAGATCTTACTTAGCAGATGTAGAATAGTTGAACGCACCACAAGGTGCCAATGCTTGAAGGCGAGATCATGTAATAAGTGCAAACTATTGCAACAGCAGCAAATGAGAGAGCAACAACAACAACGGTCACAATCATACCAATCATATAAACGACGTCATCGTTTACAACGTTACCACACGGCGATCGGTCATCATGGGCGAGTACTCTCTCGCTACCGTTATTGCCATTGCATTTGCCAGAACAGTTATAATCAGCGCAGGCGCTACCATAGTTTCAGTTGTAGTCTTTGCTACAACAACGAAGATGATATGCTGACTGACGACGATAATGATATCACAATGGCGATGCTAATGCGAAATTACAGTTGCGATTGTCGCGATAGCAATAGCTCCTTGTCAGCGGTTAGTTTGTGTCCTCTTTTTGATTTTCTTAAAGTGCATTGCTTGTTGTGCGATGTGTAACGGTTAAAAGCTTGTGGCAATAAAAAATGCATAGTACATATAGACATACAGTTGTCCACAAAATAATAGGAGTGCGATATTTTGACCAGTTTTTGCCATTTGTCTTTTGTTTATTTAATGTTTATTATTTTTTTATAAAAGTCTAGCTGGTTATGCAACAAACAACATATTTATTTGTTTTTTTTCTGGCAGTGTCCTCCATATAAATGGAAATTGTAGAACATACTTTGTATGGAAAAAAACGTGAAACACCTTCAACCAAAAAATTCTCAAAAATCAACGGAATTTTTTTGCAACTTGAAACTTGCATTTTATTAGAATAAAATGGGTTACAAAACTGCATACCGCAATTTTTGTAGAGATTCTGACTAAAAAATTTGGAACTTTGGGCGAAAATTTGCGAAATTTTTATAATTTTTGTACAAAGTTTGAAATCTGAATTTATATGAGATTTGTTGTATAGACTTTTATAAAAATAATAAAAAGTAAATAAACGAAAGACAAAACAGCCAAAACTGGTCAAAATATCGCACTCCTATTATTTTGTGGACAACTGTATGTTCACTTCTTGTGCAGTAAAAAGTTAAACTTTTCGATTTACTGTTTTTGCGAAACAAGTTTTCATTGATGATACGAATGCTGCTTGATTGTTTAGCGCGCCTTGCACATTTTCACTTGTTGATTCCTTCTACCACTCCTTTATCCAATCAAACTAATCTTGCTGTTGCCGTTGCTGTTGGCCTTGCAAAATATCTTACAAAAGCGCATTACAGAAATGCGAACTGCCGTGCATTTTTATGGCGCTTACATTCCCAAAAAAAACTATGCTAACCGCATGTGCGTTTGTACTGCAAAATTGACTTACTTGAAATTTTGAAGCAAATTTTTGTTGTGCTAATTGTTGACTTTATCAGTCTATGCTTCACATCTATCGCAAACTAATAACCTGACCATACAACTTTTTCACTTGCAGAATTCAGCTATAGATAACATTGAGAATGCTTCGATATGCTCATGGGAGGCTGTTGAAGATCGCAGCGCACCCTCATCTAGTGCTAGTTCCTCCATACAACAACCAAACACCGCAAGTGTCCTCTGGGTACCCGATCATGCAGTGAAACGCTGCACCAGCTGTCAAGTCGAATTCTGGATAGGCCGTCGAAGACATCATTGCCGGTGCGCAACTCAAAATGCTTGAAATTAAATATTATAAATTTGTAATTTGTTCATAATTGTTTTTTTTTTCTAAATGTTAACTATTTTTTAAGGATTTTGGTTGGAATTTTTATATGTTTTCTTGTTTGTCTCTTTATGTGTAATCGTTCATACATACATACATATCTACTTATACCAGTGTAGTAGTTTTAATCCTACCTCATTCGTTTTCGAATTTCTAAACTATTAGTTTCTACATTATGCATTTGTGAATAACAAACCTTTTTTATTGGATATTATAAATCATTGTTTACTTTTATTGCTGGCTCGTATTATATGAAATATGGATTCAAAAAATTATCATTAAAAACTGAAAGTGTTCCAAGTCATACGTACAGGATGCGTTGGGTATTTGAGGGCACTCACATATACATATATATTTGTGCAACTCGATCCTGAAATAGATCAACGCCTTAAAGTGGCCCGATCCTTTGTTTACAAAACTCGCTGAGAACTGGAAGAATTTTGTTTCTTTCCCAAAGGACTTCGCGTAAATGCAGTTGTGAAACCCTGGATAGATAGAGTACGCGATGAGAAGCCATTGGTATTCCAACAGAACTCTGTTCCTTCACACAAGGACATGAAGACGCAAGTTTAGAAATCTGAGAATTTTCATGACGCCACCCAACTCATCGGATATTAATCGTTTGGATGGCTTGAACGGGGGACCAATAAACATCACCATAATACCCCTGAGGTTTTGAGAGCAGAGACTATAAGATTAATGGCGCATATGGACGAGGAACTTTTGATCCAAACATGCAAACGATTCCGCCTGCGTATTGAAGATGTTATTGCTGTGATTTTATTTGTCCTCAAATACCTAACGCATTCTGAATAATAACTCTTGTACATAAAAGTCTTACTTTTGCTGATAAAGTTTAACGATTAACAAATGCGATTATACGCAGTTAACAGATCATTTAAGCACATTAGATATGAAATTACTTAGGTCGACAATATCGTTTTCAATATTACATAAGTGAATACGAAAACATTTAAGTAAAATTGCATTATTTTAATCTTAAAAGACGTAATACAATACATTTTTCAAATCCATATTCAAGCCGACTATGGATATGCAACGCTGCTAATAACTTATTCGCACTATTTTAATTTTCCTAAATGTATTACTCTGTATTTGTTATACTGCGTATTCTGTGCCACATTTAAATTATTCTGTTTTTATCTCTTCATTTAGTTCGTGTGGGCAGATATTTTGCGCCGACTGTTCAGAGTTTTGGGCCCCGCTACCTGATGCAAAGCTTTTTAATCCCGTGAGATTGTGCGGACCCTGTTATCATGCCGTAACAACAAGGATCCAGGTAAACGCTCTAAACTCTGACTAAAAGTAAACTATTTACAGCGCCCGTGAACGAATATACGTATAGAGGGCCGAAAAAGCTAATAGAGACGAAACAGTACTATCACTTGCACCTTCTAACATTTTTCGATAGTGTTTCAAAGCGTAGTTGACTAACTCTTTTCCTCTAGAAACTATACTAGAATTTATAGTTTTATGAAACAAGTAAAATTATAAGAAAAAACTGGCGAAGATAAATTTATTTGCAAAAGTTACGAGAAAAACTATTGTTGTTGAGTGCTGCCGGGGTAACAGGCGTGGGAACGCCCAGAAAAAGTATCGCAACTTCCAGTTGAAATAATAAAGCAAAAACGCTCTTTTGTCAAAGAAAAATTCTTACCATCCAAACCGGATAACCAACTAAAAAAAAAGCATTGTATCTGCTGATCCGTTCATGGTGCTGCTTCTAAAGTTTTTTCACAGGTCGAAGTTTCTTTTTAGAGGGAAAATTGCTTTTTAAATAACATTTTACAATATGCAATACTTCATGGTTATCTTATTAGAGGAGAGTTTCTCGCCTGGATTATGGATTAGCCTTACATATATAGGTGGTTCACAAGTTGTCGTAAGTGTCGTATGTCGTAAATTTTTTAACGGCCAAATAAATAGTTTTAGCCGTTTAAAGCTTACGACATACAACATTACCACAGTATACAACACCTTGTGAACTCCCTAATAGAAGGAGCCCAAACCGGTCATAAATACGGGGTTTCCAAATACCTATCTCGACTCCTGTGCCATTTTTTGTGGAGTTATTCCTATTGATGTAAGTATATATTATATATATAAACTAAATTAGACCATAGGTGCAGGTTTTCGGAATATATCCATCCAACGCCACCTACAGGCAAACATTTTTGTGGTTATTTCCTAACATGTGAGTAATATACATTCCAAATATGAACCAAATGGCACATTAAAAACAGCGGTTTCCAAATGTCTCGATTGCTGGGCCACTTAGCGGATTAATTTATCTTTCATATTGTTTTGTCATCGGGTTCTGAACTAAGTTTGAAGTCTAGCTCATTGGAAAGTTGGTTAAAAATACTAGGCGGAGCCTTTCTATCATGCGCCTCATTATTTTTAGAGAGAACTACAGTTTTACACCACTTCTGAACGGATGATGGCTTTTTGTTAACAACTTTTTCATGTACTTCTATGACTTTTCGTTGGCAGCAAAAGGACAATTACTATTATGCCCCGTTTCAGCTAATGATGCCAAAATCATAAATGATGTGTCTAAATGGTAAATACAATTGGCAAAATAAGACATGGAATATATTACAGATCAATTTATATATATTAAAGTAATAGTTGGTTTAGGGTTGATAAAAATGCAAATAGGTATTATCGTGGGTAGATCGTCTAGAGATGAAAGCCATTTACATAATGAGAAGTAACAATGACTATTAAAAAACAATGTTTTTCACTTATTTGTACAATTATGTTATAAATAAGTGAAAGAAATATCAGAATTTTGCTAATGAGAATTGGCGGGTTAATTTCTGAGTTTGATACGTCATCCATAACTTTTTAAAATGCTAACAATTGAGTCTTTAAAACAATTTTCCTGCATTTATCTTCAATGCATGACCATTGTACTTTTCATTTCACTGGCTTTTGAATAACTGAAATAACTAAGACAGTCGTCATCCCAGTCCAGCCGTGGCCTGGCTCACTTCACTTTAGCGACGGAGTAAAGTTCAGCTATAGCAGCCAACAAGGATAGCTATATGTATTGGTAACGCTATGTGAATTTTCATAAAATTTACCGCAAATTGGATTAATTGATCATCATTAACATTTAAGCTTTGTCATTGATCTAAAACTAGAAACTGACTTTTAAGCATACCTTTCGAAATATTAAAAAAAAAAGTAAATATTATATTTTATTATTTTCAGCTGCAGAGTCGCTCATCGGTCATAACCAATAATATGCCAAATTATACAACCATAACTACCAGCTCCTCTGCAAATAGCACGACAGCAAGCACTGTTTTAACGGCTAGCGGAGCTACAAAAAACTTGCCTAATACGGCGACGCCAGCAGTTTCAAACACATCGCATGCAAACGCCACCACAGTCACAACAACAAGTACATCCAGTACGATGCATATGACGGCTCCATTACCTTTAACAGCGGCTGCAGTGCAGCAACCAAAACAGCAGCAGCAGCAACAAAGACAAACGGCAGCAGTGGCTGCTAGTGCTAGCGTGGCTGCCGCAGCCGCAGCTACAAGCACACAAATTGAGAGTAGCAGTATGTCACACATGTTGATGGCGGCAAATAAAAACATTGCCGCTAGTGTTGCAAATTAATATTTATTTATGCAGTTGTCTTTGTTGGCCGAGCAATGGGCGATGCAAGGAAATCATTTTATTTTATTTCATAGCTGAAATTTAAATTTTAATGAACATTCTTATCTGGGGCGCCTCCAACGTGCTGTTAATTACAAGTGTAACAGTTTAAAAGTGGAGGTGAGCGAACGCGAGAGAGAGACTGTGCTGCCAGACTGTTGGCAACTTTGTTGCTGCCGTGCCTAGACAAGTACGGATTTTATTGCTAAACGCGTGCTTGCAATTTGAATATCTTGTAATTGTTTTTTTTTTTTTGTTCTATTTATTTAATTATTAGGTGTTTCGATTCGCCCACACTTAGACAGTGGCAAACCTAGAGAATAACTGGCATAAACCATTTATTATAGTAAAACGTGTCTAATATCTGCATAGAGATCAATACAGAGAATACCAAATTGACCACTTTAATGAGGTAAACCCAGTTAGTTTCTCTTGTGTTGAATTCAGCTGGATGTTGTTGTTGTAACAGCATACAAAGTTCCCAAAAAATTTTTGTGGAATGATGCTAAAGTTACAGTCCTTGGCCAGATATGAATCTGGGTCGTTGCGGTTACGTAGAACCAACTGTCGTGGGAAGAAATTCAGATATGATGGATAGATGGATAACTTCGGTCAGTGTTATGCAGACAAATTTTTGTTTGGTGGATCCACTGAGTTTGACACAGGGTTGCACGTTGATTGTGCTTTTATGCCTATTGCCAACACGAAATAAAATTTGCAGATGTCCTTTTGATGCAAAAATTAATAATGTGGTTGTTCACGCTTGCCTGGTTATTAGGATATCTGGATATGCGGTATATTGTTGTGTTAGTAAGAGATTTTTCTATGTGTGTGTTTCGGACCGAAGTCATACCGCATTTTCCCGGTCTTAAATTGCTGAGGTAAAATACTACTCCCTTCCTCTCGCCTATGAAAAACCGGTTGAAGACGGTCTGAAAAGACCTAAAAGTGTCGAGCCTCATTAACTATGCCCTGGTATGTATAACTACAATTACCAACAATTTTTTTGTATGGTAACAATAATTTTACATCGAATTGGCCAGCCAAATTTAGTTTGTGCTGTGAGAGTCGCCAAAGCCTTTCTCCAAGTTTGCATACAGTTTGCTAAAAAAAATATCTGCATAAAGCAGGGATCACATGATTTGTAACTGGAAAATGTACAAATATACAAATCGTGTGATCCCTGCTTAACACCGACCTTTATTGTTACTTTCACACGCACATTTTTTTGTCAAGAGAGCAGAGCTCAAATATAGTGATAATATAGTGGCGAATCGAAGACGGCTATTTTCTCTGCTGACTGTGAAGAAATTATTGATGCGCTACAATTTTTTTTTTTATCAGTTGTATATATATTCGTTTCTTCTGCATTCTGGTATTTTGAAGACAAAATTGAATTTAAAAACAATGCACGTAATTGTAAAGTTTTGAATATTTATTAAAAAAAAAAATAGAAACTGTATACCTTTGCAATGATTTTCTTTGAAAAGTTTAGTTAGTAAAAAAATACTTGTGTGTATGTTTGTACTTGGCAGAATTCTTTACTAAAAATGCAAAATTAATAAAAATTCGACACTTTGCTTACTATATATTTATCGACATACATATGTATCTACATATAAGCCTCAACACAAAATCAAATACACGTGAGAAAACATAACAAATAATGTTGCCAGAATCAAAAACTTTTATTTGGTTTTACTTATTTCGCGCGAACTAAAAAATCGTTGGAAAAACTTGAAGGAGTTCGATGTCCATTCGCAGAAGTTGTTGTTAGTTTTTCCTTTGGCACAACCAAACCTATCATTGCAAAACCGTATACATAAATGCATACAAACAATACCTATGTATGTACATACATATATAAATATATACAAGTACGTATGTAAGTAAGTTTGAGATGGTAATAATAAAAGCAAAAAAATGACTACAAAAAAAAATAAAAATAAAAATCGTAAACCAAAAATGAAATACATCACCTTGTCGAATAAATTCATTGTGTATTTATTAAATGAAAAAAATGCGACTAGAAGCTGCGCGTTTTTACTCACTAATAAATTTAATTATAAAGCATGTGTATGTAATTTACAATGTTTGATTATTTGTAAGTGCAGATTATAATCGTTATGTTTAAACTTTGATCCCTTGAACCACATATTGAAAACATTGAAACGTATGTAACTAAATATGTACGATTAGGAGTTTTAATTAAGAAATAAATTTATAATTATTGCTTATAACAAAATAAAACTGGATGCAAATGTAATAAAAATCGTATTTGATATTGCAGGTTACATAATTAAAATGGGTCCAAGGAGATGTGTCAAGCGTGCGAAGTGAAGCTTTTAAATGCGTTTTTTTTCTAAATTAGTTAGTGTTTAACCCAGGATGTATTTTAGCGCTAATTTTAACGTTAACCAAAAAATACACTCGTTTCAGAGCCTGGGATCAGCCCAGTTCCAGGCTAACATCAAAAACAAAAGAATGGCGGCAAAACCATATAAATGACAGTTTCAAACTTTATACAAAATTTAAGAAAATTCAAAAAATTTTCGTCAAAATTTCATCTTTTTAATTTGAATCTCAAAAACATTTTGGGGTATGCAGTTTAATAGCCCATACAATTTTAGTCCAATGAATTGCAAGTTTCAAACAGTTTGCAGTTTTTTCCATGATAAAAACATTACAAGGTAAATCCATTGGAAGGCAGTCTTCCAGCAATATAATTTTAAAATTCAAACTAACACACACATTCTCATTTTCAATCCCGAACAACAACAATTGTGAATAATTTAATTTTTTTTTTTAATTTTATATGGTTTTAAAATGCTTGCGAACGTCAGAAAAAAACTCATGGCCGACGAATTGAGAGTATGATTTTAGCCTGTAATGTTTTTATGACGCTTTTGTTCCCTATATCGTCACTAGACACGAATAAAGGCGCGAGCTCAAAAGTTGACGGCGAAAAACGGCCTTTATTCGTGTGTAGTGACGATATGTATGTATATGCGTTAGACCGTTAGCAACAAATTTTCATAAAATCAGTGCCAGTTTTTGAAAATTGCACTTGTTATTTAAAAAGTTTGAATTTCAATGAAAATTTGTTGAATTTTCATAAATTTCGGATAACGTTTGAAACTGTGGTTTATATGTATGTTACTAGTCAAAGCTTGGACAAAAAAATATTATTGAAAATGTGTATACGGGGGTTTTTTGGGTCAGAGAATCCATTTTTCGCATTAATTTTTAATTTTGATCGCAGAAAAATAAAAAAAAATAAAAAAAATAAAAAATAAAAAAATAAAGCAAAATAAAGAAATAAATATTTTTCCATTATTTTAAATTATTAGAAAGTCGAAGATGTGACTATTTGAGCAATTCGTCAATTTCCCCCAAAAAAAGTGAAAAATCCAAAAAATTGTTCAAAAACGCACTCTGGTGGCGATCAAAATTAAAAATTAATGCGAAAAATGGATTCTCTGACCCAAAAAACCCCCGTATACACATTTTCAATAATATTTTTTTGTCTTTGAAATGCATCTAAGAGGTCGTTTATTTGGTATTTTTGAAAATATCTACCAAAAAATTTTGGCAGGCTCGAAAATGATTTTAGAGGTATGGTTCCTTGGGCGAAAATGTTTGTTATGGTCCATAGTACCAGAATCGCAAGGATATGAATCAACTTTTTTAATTGACCCACCCTAATATATATATATAACCATCATTTATTTCCATATGTGTTCAAATATTAGTTTAGTAATTCATTAATCAGCTTAACATTCAAGTACCCCTATAGGTTGTGTAACCAAACGGATTTAACAGTAACGGAATATGATAATGTTGATTCCGTTCACATTGTACGACAATCTCAATAAAAGGATAAAAACTTTTAACTCCACGTTCTGCGTTATATGATGCCACATCGAAATGCAACTTGTAGATGCCCGCTTTGTATTGCGAAGCACTCACTAATTGATTTACACGCCCATCTTGATTCGTTGTTTCAACATTCAGTTTCTGCCAATCATCGCCACCTTCTAGGCGATAAATTGTAATATTAACATTTGGTGCAGCCTGACCCACTGTGGTGTCCAGTATATGTGCAGATATGGTACGTACATCAGCACTCACATTAGTTTCGACAGCCGGTTCAAAACCCTAAATGAAAAGGGGAGTTGGTGGAAATTGAGCTTAAATTAAAATTAATCCGAAATAATCACCTCTTTTGTTTCGACACGTAGGCGAACACGATCCCAACTGGAGCTCATCATGCTATGAAATCTAACTGAAAAAACTGTGAGTAACAGTAATAACGCTGCACTTATCATCATTTGTTAGCCGATGTTCCTACTTGTTGTTTATCTTCTTTAAAAGATTAGAGAGATTATTTGGATAGCTTATCTTGAAATGCTGAAATATGATATCTTATAAATCTCGTATGTAAATTCAATTTATACATATGTATGTATATATGAGAGTGACGTTATATGACTAAAGTGGAACTTGATTTTTTCCTTTCTTACAAAATCGCAAAACTCTTCATGAAACATGTTTTGTTGTGATTTGGGTTGATTCTAGTTTTAGAGTTTGTTGAATTAATAAACTTGTTTCAATTTACTTTTACAACCCAAAGTGTGAAACTTTACGTGACATGGCGTGATGTGAAAAAAATTTCCTATTAGAAACATGTAAGCAACTATTTTAAAAATTTTCTTTTTGTCTTAATTTATCAAAAATTTTATGTCGAATATACTTTATTATTTGACCTCAGCGTTAATTCAGCGTAAATTTATGACTAACTATGTTTCAAAAATAGGTTTTTTTTTTTTCAAAATATCTCCACACTTAGCGAGATAATTTTCCGAAAATATTTCTGCCTACATAAGCAGTATATATTGTGAAAAGCACGTAACAAGCAGGACAAATAAAATAAAAATCGAAATTTTATATTATCATTTCGTTGTTTTTGAGGTTCCGAAGACCCCGGGATTTGCTTGCATTAATCCCGGGATAAAAAAAAAAACAAATGAAAACACTGAATTGATAGCAAGAACTTGTTTTAAGGAAAAGTTAGATAATTTTTTAAATCAATCTTCTCAAACTTCCTCAATTCGAAAAACTTATAATTTATCCGACGTGCTGGTAAAAGAAGTTCAAATATTTAGTAATCGCGGAGATAGGGATAATTATCTTCAAATGGACGCAATAATAAAAACACAGGCACAAAAAACATATGTTTGTGTGTTTTTAACAAGACCCACCTACCATCGTGTATGTATTGTAAAAATATGTAAATATATCCCGAAATCCCGGGATCACAATTTTTCGTATATTTTGCCATCCCTAATACTTATGCTAAATAGTATTTTCTTAGAAATGTAAATTGGTATGTGTATGTATGCATATATGCATATATACTATACTATATATACATATGTACATATGTATATATGATCCGGCTATTCTCACCCGCTCCAAAGACAACTACCATACATATGCCTACGTACCCCATAGGTAACTCAACCAACTATTATGCACTATAAGTTCACTTTTTTCAACTAGGGGTGACTACGCCTCCACTACTTTACGTTGCTTTCTGTCTAATTCTTTTCAGCAAGTCTAGTTTCTTTTCAGCTAACTACAAACCGGTTCTTAATAAGTTCACTTGTGGTGTGCCAATTAATAGAATGTTTTTGGTACTCTCGGTTTTTATACTTATTTTAGGTTAACTATTACCTGCAAGATAACTATTTTTTTAGCATGTATTAAGACCTCTAAAGATGTGCTATTAATATATATACATATGGGTAAGGCTTCCTCAAGTGGGCTCCGAATTTACCAAGATTAATATTTTTTAATGATATTCAGGCAGCGCCGAGTTTTGTAGTCGAAAAGTACACTGTAAATTGTGTTGCAAAATTCCAAATAGTTTTTTTAATCAACAATTGAACATTTTTGCAGTGATTTGGAAATTTTTATTTTTCTTTCAAAGTGTCCGAATGAAAAATTTTTTTGGGTGCAGATCTAAAAAAACTTAAACTATACAATCAAATTGTTTGCGTTACAAAATTTTTTTTTTTTTGCTTTTCAATCATTTTTATATGAAAAGAAAATTAAAAAATTTGAAAAACTGCAAAAATTTTCAATTATTGATTAAAAAAAAAAACTTTGGAATTTCGCAACAAAATTTATACAGTGTACTTTTCGACTACAAAACTCGGCGCTGAGTGAATATCATTGAAATCGCGTTGATTTTTGATAGTTTTTGTGGATTGTGTTATAATTTTCTTCCATACAAAAAAAAATTGTCGAACATACTTTGTATAGAAGAAATGCATGACACCGTCAAGAAAAGAATGATCAAGAATCACGGTGTTTTCTTAGCCACTTGAAACTTGCACTTTCTTAATCTAGAACTTAATGGGCCTTATGTATAAAAACTAAGCAATTGCTTTTTTCTTAAAATTTCCTATTTAAAAATCGCAAGTCGTTTTTTTTTAACCAATCCACTGTATAGGTACATACATGAAATGTAACATTTTAATAAGCCTGTTTCAGGTTCTTTAATGGCGATTTCGTTTCTACAAAAAATGTTGCCTTCTCATCGCCCTCTTCTTAGTGTTGGTGCGTAGAGGGCAAGAAGAAGGTTGCATTTTTCGGTAGTAACGAAATCGGCATAAGATTTGCAGGATTTACAGAAAAAGCTGTTTTCGCCACTAATAAACCTTATGTAAGGTGTCGTACGGGAACAGCTTCCTGAAAAGTCCTGTAAATTCCTACAAATCGCGAAGTACCTAGAACAGGCTTAACATACCTACTAACATACTTATTTATGTGTATGCAAGTATAACTTACGATTTTTTCACCTTCCGAGTAAAGTGTATATGTATTTGCCAATAGTGACAGTTGGCTACTGAAATTTACATTATCGAATGTAGTCTAGAAAACAAATTTGCTATACTATATACTCGTATGTATATACTAACTAGGAAGTTTTATAATGCAGTTGAATAATCTTTTCTGAGAATGGTTTGAGCGTGGACACAGATAAAGCATAGAAAATATTAATCTCTAACATGGTGATTAATATAACAATACAGTAAGGTGAGGCTTCGGAAGGGCTTAATGCATACAAAAGTACCTGTGCACATACATACATACATACATACGTGTTTATAAATCAGAGACGCACACGTTTATTTGATATAAAGAACATATGCACATACATACATATATACAGAGGTAATTAAAAATGTTAATATAGCAGCATAAAGCGTTTCCAAGTCAAATGACGCTATATTGACAATTTTAATTAAGATCGCATTCAACAAAGCCAAAATATACTCAGCGCAACAAAAGTGCGCCCAGGGTAACTAGAATGCATTCAGCGTAACAAGAGTGCACGAACCGTATACACTCTAAAAAATCTGTTTAAAAATGAGACTATAAATCGAGTAAATTTTTGTTTATTTTTTAAATTTTTTGGGTAAATTTACACGATGAATATGTACTTTTCTCGTTTACACATTTTCCTGAGTAAAAATCCTTTTTGTAAGGGGCTTTACACAATTCTACGGGTAAAATCAAACAGCAGATGTGTATTTTGTAGCTTGTACACACTTTCGTAATAAATTTACGCACACCACAGCAGCTATATTACACTCTAAAAAGTCCGAAATTTAAACAAACTATTCGTTGAATAATCGAGCATGTAATATCGCGAATAATAAGGTAGGAAATCAGTTACCTACTTTTTAGCTAGGAAATCTACACAATTTTTTTTAGAGTGTATGTACAAATTTGACACCCAGTTGATCGTCGCGGTATGAATCTTTATTTCGTACCGTTATGTTACCTGTTTTCTTGTTCGCAATGGATTGGCATCTTTACGTTTAAATTTTAAATAAAATCGTGCTCTGATAATCTGAACGGAATATGGCCTTACCTAGGTAATTTCAGCAGGATAACGAACATGAACGAAAGATTCAAGATCACGCCTTAAGGAAAGAAAGAAAAAAGTTATTTTCTAGCTGTTGAAATCTCGACGCCATCTTTGTTGTAAGAAGTAAACAACGAAGAGAACAAAAAAAAACGTGTAATTGTTGAACGCATGAATAATCATTTTTATTATGCAAATTCTCCTATAAATCATGTCGTTGTGTTAAATTATTCTTTACCTTATGTGTGCACACGTTGTCACAAGCGAAAATTAAGAAAATTGCAGTAAAAAGCCACCACCAAATTGTAAACAACGAACAAATGTAAACAAACGGCTTATGTCAAAATCGCCCTACTTTTTTCATAAGTGCGATTATAACGGGCCACTCTTCTGCTGTCGTGATCTTGTCTTTTTGGTTCATGGATAACGAACCGAAACATACTTCGGCCCTGGCTAAAGGGCACACACACAAAGACACAAGTGTTGTCTGGGTCGTTCCGCCCGACTGTCTTATAGACTAGCCAAGAAAGTACTAAGCGCCAGTTTTCCGTGTGCCGCTAAATCTGAGTGTGGTTTAAACTTAGTTTAATACGCATCTACGTAGATTTTATTTCTTTTGTAATATTACACAAATGTAAGGAAATAAAATACATGCGCCATGCGAGAGCTTTACAAACTTCCTCTTTAATATGGAAGTTTTAATTTATAAATACAATATCCCTTTTAATTAACAAAGAAAATAAAATAAAATAATAAATTTAACACAATCAGTAAATAATTTAAACCAATTTGTACAAATGTGCTCATGCAATCACATAAGTGGTTTTACAACAAATATAATTTGGCAAAACGGTTGCCTTCATTTTTGTAAACCGAGCGCTTACGATTTGTTTACAGTTGACTCTAGATACATCGAACAACATGTCTACAACTTCAAAAAATTTAATTATTTTGCATTCTTGATAATTGAAAAGCTCTGAAGCATGTATAAGTGAGTGTATACCTACATACCTATTCTGCGTTGGTAACACAAATTCTGTTTACTATCATGAAAAGCGTTAAACGCAAAATCGTACATTAACAGGCCTATTCTGCGTTGATAATTTTTTTTTACCGAAAAATAAAGTTCCTCTCTTTTTTTTAACCCCTTTCTCATTCTGCGAACTCTTGTAACCGGTAAAATGTGTTTCCATCTAATAAGCAGGTAACAAAATATTACCCCTTGAAATATGCAACAACAGAATTTCTACAAAACTTCATAGCTGAAATGCCAAATAAATTAAAACGTCACCCAGGTACCTACAATTGCGGTTACAAGAAGTGGTAACAATGTTTGGTAACAAAATTAGCTGGTGACAAAATATTCGGTAACAAGCAGAATAGAGCTACAACAAGTTCATGTTGTAAGCGTACATATACCCTGCAGAAAAAAATTATCAATTGATAAAAAATAACCCACTTGTAGTTAGCTTTTTTACGGGATTTCTATAAAATATATAACTTGTGGTTAGCTACAAAAAGCTAACTTAGAACTAGTTGACAAGTAATGCAGGAGCAATGAAGGAGATTGTTTCCTCGAAACGCATTTCTATTTAAATATCCTGCACTTCGCAAATACTTTTTCGAATTGAGGACAAATAAAAGGAAGATCGAAATTTAATATTATCATTTTGAAGTTATGTCTGACGGAGTTCGAATATAGAAAAAAAAACAGCAGAATATAGAAAAAAATGAAATGTAATAAAATAAAATAAAAAAATTAAAAAAAATATACTTTGTTCCTTCTATTGATATTTTATGTCCAAACGTAGTTACTTACAAATTAGTTACATCAAATGCAGAGGTAACCACCCTTGACTACATCTAATGCAGAGGTAAAACACCGTTGACTACAACTAATGCAGAGGTAAACCACCCTTGACTATTTCGCGGCCATGGCCATAGAAATATAGTTAGCTTACGTCAAAGAAAATTTACAGATAATAAGTGAATTTTAGCTCCTTCCTAATCAATTTAAAGTTAGCTTATAGTTAGATACATTTCCTGCAGGGTATATGTACGTATGTATGCGCGTAAATATGTCAGGACGTGGCATTTCGCAGGAATTTTAGAACCTGTCAAGATAAATATGGGCGGCGGACGTGGGAAAGGCGGAGAACACTTATGTTTCACATTTATTTGTTTGTTTTTTGCACGAATATGAACAAAAAACTGTGAAATATTTATTCTTGCTTACAGCTGTCAAACTATCGATAGTCCAGTCCATTGATGTTTTACGATTGTCTTAAGGGTGACTATCGATAGTATCGACCCATTTCATATGTTTTTCTAAATCCATTTATTTTTCGTTATCTTGCTTTTATAAATTTGTTTATATTAGCGGCTCACGGTTGCATTTTAGTATCGAGAAATATTGCTAGAAATTCATTCACCGTGTAAACAGTCAAAAAGGCGTTTTCAGAAATTTTCCCTGCAATTCGCCTTTCGGAATAAAAAAAACTTTCTTTCGAGAAACACTTTATATGCAGGGTGTCACTGCTCATGAAACTGCTTTCTCAATTTGACAGTCTTTTGAAATATACTGCATTGCCACGTCTGACACGCTCTTAAGACGACAATGTAACCTCTGCCATTTCCACGTTTAAAATAAAAAATGGCGCTTTTAGAAATAATGCCATGAACCAACTAACAAATCCCCCAGCATGGCAACCGTGTATTTGTAATTGCCTTTTTGTATTTAACACCTGTATTTATTTACTTTCTAAATTAAAATGCATTTTCCCAACCGCTTGTGCAAAATAGCCACCGAAACTCGCTTTGCATTCGCCAGTAACACCACCTTGTATAAATTCGCCTTGTCTGCCGCGGACAGAGTCAAATCCAAGGCGAATTTATACTAGGTGGTGTTGATGGCGAATTTAGATTTTCGCCGCGGTACTTAATGTCAAAATCAAGGCGAATTCATACAATGTGGTGTTGTCCAATCAGCTGATTTCTTCTTCTTTCCTTCGCCTTACATGTATTTTGTGTTTTCTTTTACTGATTTGACAGCATGCCCCTGAACAGCAACAACTTTGCCCCTGAATAACAAACTTTGAGGCGAATTGAGATTTGACATTTTGCACATGATACAAAATACATGAGGTTGTTGTTTGTTGTATTCTTGCTACTACCTTGTATACATTCGCCTTGGTCACAATCAATTTCCCTACATTTAAGGCGAATTTATACAAGGTGGTGTTGCTGGCGAATTTAGATTTTCGCCGAGGTACGTCTTAATGTCAAAATTATGTGTTTGTTGTAAAATGAACTCGCCTTGTTTACAACAAGCACATCATTTTGACATTCAGTAGTACCGCGGCGAAAAATTAATTCGCCATCAACACCACCTTGTATAAATTCGCCTTGCCTACATTTGTTTAAAACTACAAAAGAAAGAAAATCTACGCAAATGCCGAAGGCGAATAAACGGAATGAGCCGCGGCCATCTTTTTTGTTTTTTCATTTCTTTATTTCTATCATCGATCACTCTTTCTTCGACGTTCTTTGTCGCCGAGAAATCAAATTTGCGGCGAATTCATTTACGAAACTTGATGTCAAAACGGACGCGNAGAAAATCTACGCAAATGCCGAAGGCGAATAAACGGAATGAGCCGCGGCCATCTTTTTTGTTTTTTCATTTCTTTATTTCTATCATCGATCACTCTTTCTTCGACGTTCTTTGTCGCCGAGAAATCAAATTTGCGGCGAATTCATTTACGAAACTTGATGTCAAAACGG
>NW_016161004.1:0-38357 GCF_001687245.7 Rhagoletis zephyria
AAACGCCCACGCAATTCTTTCTGCCAGCGGTGCAAGTAAATATGTATGTATGTACATAAATGTATGGTTAACTAAATGCATTGAAAATATGCTGCAGTGATCTTTGAGGAAAATAAAAAATAGCTACGGAACAAAGCGTTTACAAAACAATAATCATAAGCTCCAACAAGTAAAAAAAAAATGGTTTTTTTGTGTGCCCCCGGGGCAAGCGCAGCTGTTGCAAGCTGTCGCCCGCCTCGCGTTGATTAAGTCACCAAAATGTTGTCGCGTTGGATTCTACACTAGTCGCTGTTTTTTTTTTTTTTTTTTTTTTTTTTTTTTTTTTTTTTTTTTTTTTTTTTTTTTTTTTTTTTTTTTTTTNGCATAACAAGAATGACTTTTTGCTTCACCCAATAATATCTACTTGTGTTACGATCACTAAAATTTGTCGACAGATCAGCAGTAATGGATCACTTGGATATTTGCGTTTGGTTCCAATGTCTGGTATGTATTCTGCAGAGGCTCGGCTGCAACAATGATTGTTGAACCATTTTAGCAGTAAATATGCTAACAAATAGGTCAAATAATGACCCAGATTTTGTCCTGGCTAAAGGCCGTCGCTCCGCCCAAACTAACGTTTCATGAAAAAAAAACTATGTACGCCAAGAACGGAGTTCCGTTGCTAGCGGAAGCTCTTCGGGATTTTTGAGGAGTGCGATCACAGGTGTTTAGAGCGCAGCCTTGCAAGGAGTTGGAGATGAGATTATTTCACCTCGTCGTCCTACAAGCAGCTGCGTTGGTTAATATGCGGAGTGATATTTTTGCACACAGCATGAATTCCAAACGGGCAGCGACCTGTTAATACACCCACTCAAGCAGAGAGTTTGGGCTTGTGAGCCTAAAGAAGTACCTTGATCGCCTCTTGTGTCGGTATTTACCTACATTGGCGACGTCGTTCACATCGACAGCCAATAAACTGATTCCGTAAGGGCAGCTATGTGCCCCTAATATTGCCCCGCAAGCAACTTGTCTGCTGTTCCTTCGCTCAAGCTTCGACCCATACTTGAAAAGTTCAGTGTTGCCTCCTTGTAACCACTGCCTTCCGTCCACTTTTAATTGGCTGAAGTTTAGCCACGCAGAATCTTTCCTTATTCTTATGTTCAAATTTCTTCAATTTCCGGTCAACTCACTCTGTTCGAACAACTAAGCAAATGTGAATCTTTAGAAGCATATTCAACTCATTCGTTGGAAAAGAACAAATGGCCTCGTCTAAACCAATTTTCTTCTTTCTTTGTTTTTAATGTTAGGCAAAAAAGGGCTCGCTACCATAGTCTGCGGAATGGTAGTACCCACTATACCACAGCGGCAGCGCAAACATAACTAAACTAGTCTCCATATATTTATGAAACTTTTTGCAGAAAGAGGACCCATATTTAGGGATGCAAATTTTGGAGGGTAACATCGATACATCGAATCATCGATGCATCGGAAAAATTAACATCGATGCTAAAATACATCGCCAGAAAAACATCGATATATCGATGGTTTTCGATGTTTCACAATTTGTTAGGTTGTAGTCACATTAAAAGGAAAATTTAAAACTTTTCAATTACAACTCTCCGTAATTCAATTAGAAAAATACTTACATATGGATGTATTTCCCTGTATTTATTTACCATTCCTAGACTCTTCCTATAAATAGAATAAAAATGCTTACCGTAGTAAGTTCGCTGAGACTAAAAATCCAACTTCGTTGAAATTTTAACGGGAACCCGGCACTTTTTTAATCATTAAGTAAGCATTTTATCGAAAGATGCGAGTAAACCGGAATTAATGAATGTTCCCCAAAAGCATAAGTAATAAAAATTCATGGCCAGTCAAACAAATTTAGGAGCTTAATGGGTAAGTTGAGTTCAAGTCTGAGCCACACTAAAGTCGATGTTAAAACATCGTTGAAACAGGCATCGATGTATGTTCGATTTAGCGATTTTAGGCAATTGTAAACATCGATGGCAAATATCGAATTTTGAACCGATATTATCGATGTTTCATAAATATCGATGCTTCGTTTGCATCCCTACCCATATTGATGCCTCTGTGTGGCATTTGCAGATGTATCTACTTCTATTCTTACATCGTTACATCGTTGAGCTCCAGTAGAATGCCATCTCCCATAACCAATTGAGTTATTCTATGGCCTAACGTAAATTCAAAATGTCAAAGCCAACTTACACCTCTTTAACCACAAAATTTGCAAATTCATTTTGAGTTGAGGCAGGTAAGTTTATAAATTAAGCTGAACTTTGCCTGATGTACGGAATACCTTGCAATCCGCATACTTACTACAGTCGCACGCACAACGTCGCAAGCAGCCAAAACCGAGACCACAATGGAGTGCCATTTGCATCGCAACTCCATGCAATTTGCTGCTACTCGTTCCACAACAATCACCAGCACTCTGTCAAACTCCATAAGATCCGCCTGCTGCTCTCTAAACCAAGCCCTGATCGACTAATTGACCAGAAAAAGAATAAATTGTTAACAATTAGTGTTGCCATCTTCAGCCAAAAGACATTGAGTTGATCCCTCATATATGTACTTGCACATACATATATATGTAGTATGTACATTAGGGTGGTCCAGAAATGCATGTGGGGGGGGGAAAGTAAAACCGGAATTTTTATGCTCTCACCCCGTAGGGTTGTTCTATACCGAAAAAAACTCCCTTATTTTTTTTTTTTTGAAATCAAAAAATACTTAGAGGTCGCTCAAAGCGCCCAAAGTTTTCCATGTATTTTATATGGGGAAAAATCTCTATTTATCTGCAGGATTTTCCCAGTAATAAAACCCAATTGTTTTTTTAACCTTTTTTTCTTGAAACTATGGCACGACCAATGGGCGACCAATAAAAAATCGTTAGTATTAAAAAATTGTTAAATAGACAATTGGGTATTATTATTGAAAGTCTTCTGAAAAGAACCAGAGTTTTCCGATCGAAAAATATTGACTTTCAAGAATTCTATACCATTTCTACGAAAAGTTGTTTTTTCCCCATATAAAAATACAGGGAAACTTTGAGCGACCTCTAAAAATATTTTGATTTCAAAACAAAAAAATAGGGGTATACTTTTTCGATATAGAACAATCCTAGCGGGTGAGAGCATTAAGAGCGAAATACACCACACAAGCGGTTTGACAAACCAAGCGAAATTTCCCTTTGCTTCAAGCCATTTGTGCTGTGTATGGGGGTGTTTGAAGGTTTGACGGCGGTTTGTCAAACCTTCAAACACCCCCATACACAGCACAAATGGCTTGAAGCAAAGGGAAATTTCGCTTGGTTTGTCAAACCGCTTGTGTGGTGTATTTCGCTCTTTACAATTCCGACTTTACTGTTTTTGCACCACCCTAATGTGCATGCGACCGATCGTCCATTCGCGTCCACTCCAGCCGTCCATCGGCGTGATCTATAAGCATTCTTCCGTGAAAAGCGTGCATTTACCGCTTGCGAAAACACAGTTGTAAACACTTGTCGGCAACAGCAACAGCAATTCATTTATGTATGTATGTATGTATGTACGTCTTTGGCAATGGTTTCTCTGCCCCATATGCGGACACGTTAACGCGATATTTGCAACAATGTTGCAGCATTTCGAATGCGATAATAACTCAGCCATGATCTGCTTGAGTGGCAAAAAATGCAAGAAATTTAAAAGTACATGGCTTTCAGTATTTAATGACGGCGGAGTAAATGGACGGACATACAGCAGGGATGGAAAAGTAGTTACAATTGTACCTTTTTCCGTCTTTTTCGAATCAAAAGGTACATTCGGTACACTGAGCTCAATTTAGGTACAATAAGACGATAGCTAAATAAATATCCATATCTAAAACTATGTTGCTCGCAAAAAGAAAAAAATTAAGACATTTTTTGTAAACATGGGGAAATGACAACTGACACATCATTATGAACATATCGCACACCTAGATCTAAAGTGCGATCAACTCCAAAAAAATTTTGGGTTTTTTTTTCATAAATCAATAGAGCCATGAAAGAACTGTTTCGCTCTGAGGAGTTATATTTTTAAGAGCACTAAATAAACTCACCTGTTCGGCTCACTCATGAATTTGCATGTGATGTATTTGTCAAATAGTTTATTTGTGTTGATGGCATCATTTTTATTTTTATCTCTCCGAGTTTTAAAGTGATGCGAAAAATATTCGTCACTCGCAATTTTAAAACACAAAACTTGCTGTGCGAAGTATCCAAACAGTTTCTGATGGTGGCTTCGATGGGCGAAGTGGGAAGTGCTGTAACTAGTTGCGGATCGAGGAATGCCCAGTCTAAGCCAACTGTGGCCAAAGGGTCAGATGTCTCATTTCCAGGCACTCTCGAGTTGCCCGACACCCAGAGTAAGGCAGGCTCGTTATCTTTACCAACATAATTTTTGGTCGAGACTTGCATTGTAGAACTAGTTTGGAAGTACATACTTAGATAGAGGGCTGGCCAATGCCTTAAGTGCAGCTTAAAGGTCACTGCAGACACCTAAACTCCTTCCCCTCCACCTATTTTCCACCACGTTGTCTATGGCTTTGGGGATTCCAAATACCTCAGCCTGAAAGACCGAAGAGAAAAAGTGAAGCTTCTTATCCCCATTCACTTCGAAAAATACTCCAGATCCTGACCCTGAGTCAGTTTTGGAGCCATCAGTGAAGATTTGACAACGTACGAGTGCGGACTCAGTGCTGGAATTAAACCAGCATTCTCCCTCAGGGAACTCGCTCCCTCTCTCTAGAATCCCTTCAACAAAGGTTATGGTGGCGTATTATCCTTTGACATTGGAAAGACACAAGTGTTATACCAACATCCGTGACCTTTAAGACTTCCCCACGTATGACGATACAAAGTGACGGTAAGTTCACCAGTGCGTCCGTCAAGAGCACTATACACCAATCAATAAAATCAAAGTTAAATAAATAGGCTATCAAGCAACCATTTTCGTTCTTTACTATCGAAACCAGGTAAATTTTCGTGGACCCGCATTCTTAAAAATCAATATGTTTTTGTTCGGAAAACGTTGCTTCTCTTTAAGAGACTGCCAATAGTAATACCCAATTTTTTGTTATACCATTTTTAAATACAAGCGATTTTTTATGGGTTCTCCCATTGCATTTTTTGAGGGTTTTGGGGGTCCTATAATAAATAAATGAATAGTTAGTAATAGAAAATGGTTTAATAAAAAACGGGGTAATATTATTGAAAATCTCCAAAAGAGAAACAAAATTTTCTAATCGAGAAATATTAATTTTCAAGAGTTATATACCATTTCTACGAAAACTTGTTTTTTCCCCATCTATTTAAATACATTGAAAACTTTGAGTGCTTTGAGCGACGCCTAAATATTTTTTTGATTTCCAAATAAAAACTACTTTTTTCGGTACAGTACAGTCCTAGAGGAACACCTCAATGTACATGTTAGGAATTTTAATTCAACTGTACTGATATATTAATCACATTCTTGTTAATGCAAATAGTGTTTAAATTTATTAAATTGTGTCTTAAAGTAATAAAAAGAACGTTAAAAAATCGTATTATCAAATTAGGTAAAATTTTAAATTTAGATTTTCCATCCCTGACATACGGCACCTTTTTTCATTTGCCTTTGTCTCTGTCTCTGTTGCAGAATCGCACTATGCTCCTGCCCGGCACCCAGCCTTGCTGGTGCTTTGATGGAGCGGTCAATGCAAATAAATGGCTTTTGACGTGGTGTGATTGTTCGCCGAAGAAAGGAAGGCGATTTAAGTGCTGTTGTGGTTTTTGTAATACATTCTTTTTTTTTTTTTTTGCTTTGCCGCTTGGTGGGAAATGAGATTTGTTGTGGTTGCCGGTGCCATTTGTGGTTGCACTCAACCGAAAAGTTATAATAATAATTATGCCAGCACAAAGTGAGCTTAAGTCATGTATGTATGTATGTATGTATGTATGTGAACACTCAAGCGTTTGTTTGAAACCCGCACCATTTCCTGATCAGGTAAAAAGTGAAACAAACAATCGCTAAAATAACACAACTTGCAAGCAAATCGCGTAAATTGGGGAATCCTTTAATTTAACTTCTTTAGCGAAATAAAACAAAAAGGCAATGCTTGTCAGAAACTATTTCGAGACTAGCATGCAAAATATCTGTCGCAGCTATGTTGTAAATCTTGAAATTTTACGAATTTTTTTAAATTTTAATAAGACACTTCAAAATGTTAAAATTAAACGGTGAAAATATTATTCTTGCCAAAATGAACGAATTTACTAGTTTATTTGCTACGGGGGTGTATACGTTACATACGCAACTACGGGTATATTGTATACGGTGACCATCCATACTTTATTTCGAAGGACAGTAGGTACTTTTTTCTAGGGTGCCGTCCTTTGACTTTATTTATTTTTTTAAAACCATATTTTGTCCTTTATTTTAAGGCCTGTCCTTCAAAAGTCCTTTTTTGATAGATAAAAATTTTACCAATTCGCCTTATTACGGAGGTAAAATATGTACCTCAAAATCTTCATTTTTTAACTACGAGTTTTTTTATACCGTTCGTAATTTTTAAATCTTTATGCCACTTTATGGACTATAATTGGCTCTTAAAAGGTTTTAACCTTAAAACCGGTTTTGATTTATACTCCCACCTATTTGGCAAATACTATCGCTAGTTTTTTGTTTTTATACTATAAATCTGAATGTCTCAAAAAATGATGAGGACTGTGCCAAAAAAGTGTTATGATTTTTTCACAAACAAAATAGTTGAAATGTTTTTAATACTTGTGTTGATAAAAAATTTCGAATAGTTGCGCGAATTTCGATAATAACATGCTTTACTTTAGACACAATCATAAATTTTAATGCAACCTATAAATATAAAGTGAGCTTTAAAGTTACAGGTTACTTGAGAAAGCGGCCCTAAATCGGTAATTCAAAAACTAATTACATAACTACATTTGCACCGTTATGAATACATATACATACATACATATATACATATATATATATATACATACATAGCTACAAACAATGGCTGCTGTCAACATTTAGAGTGCACCAAAGCCAGCATTTTTCCACAATCCCACCATCAAATTTGTTATCTGCATATCTCAGCTTACATAGCCGATCTCAGCCTATGTAAATCCAACCACAACAAAGCAATATGTATTCACTAAGACCCCCACACACAGTGGCATTTTATATCATCGCCAGAGGCGTGAATGAACCCGAAAATTTTTGTAGTGTAATAAAATTTTATTTGATTTTGGAACGATCGAAGCACAGCGCTGATCGCTTCCTTCATGAATTGTTGATAACTTATTGAACCCTCGAGTGGCGTTTCTACACTTTGTTGCAGCCGATCTCTATGGGCAAAAACGGGACGGTTGGTGGTGGAGCCGTTCGCTCGTTGCATGGATATCTCTACTTTGTTGCAAATGTGTCGGAATGTAAGTAAAAATGTTGTTGAGGTACAACAGCAACAACATTGATGGCGCTTTCCTCAGATCGACGTGTGACCAGTGTTGCCAGAGAAAGTATCCTAAAAATCTTAATTTTTTCCAAAAAAAATCTTCAAAATAAGATTTTAAAGCAAAAAAAAAATAGTTTCGATCGCAAAAAAATCTTCATTTAAAAATACCTAAAAAGAAATACAAAATTCGATATTGTCTTTACGGCTGTAAATAGCCCTTATTATGTTGGTTGAAAAAAAATTACCAATTTCAAGTTATAAAGTACTTTTTATAACCACTTAAACTTAAAATAAATATTGCCTCGCCTTTCGAAGATTTTTAATAAAAAACAGCCCAAAAAATCTTCATTTTCAAGATAAGTCTTGACTTATGGCAACGCTGCGTGTGACAGGTTGGTGCAGCGTGACCAGGAGCATTCAAGTGCAAAAAAGTAAAAAAAAACTCTAAATTTTGGCAACAAAAGTTTACTAATCTTATACAACTCACCATTCGACGATTTCTACACACAGCAATTTAAACAAAAAAAAAAACAAAAACCGAATTCCATTTTTATGTATCCTGAAATATTTTTTATCGTTTCATTCACAAAACTAACTACAGCACCCTGTATGGATCGGCATTTCGCCGCGCGAATTTAGTGTGTTATGAGCTGACGGAGACTTCGTAGACTTTGCTGCTACATTGTTACAAATACCATTGGCATTTATCTAAATAAGTGCCATACATACAAACACACTCTTACATACATACATACATACATATCTACTTATTTTACGGTCGTTGGCTTGCAGTCACTTGCCATCCCCATTCCGTCATTCCGCCATTCAGCCATTCCGCCATTTCGCCTCTGAAGTCATCTGCATTCTGTGTGCAATTAAATTTTTAATGGCTCGAAATATTAAAGGAATTTCCAAGTCTGCTCACAAATCGCACGATGGGAGCGCTGCCACGAAAAGTTGATAGGTGACGTTTTATTGCCGCCACCCCGATGCTCACACATCCTACGCGGCGTGCGGTGCGGCGTGCGGTGCGGCGTGCGAATTGGCGAAAGTTGCAAAATTTAATTTCACAGAAAATATGAATGGGAACCAACAACGGTTGTTGGCGAGCAACTATTTTATTGCTTTACATATTTTTGCTTTATTATTTTGTTGTTGTGTTCGAAGGTTGAAACAAGCTCAATTTATGGAAATTACTTTACTACTAACATTTTACAGTGCATACATATGAATGCTTTGGAAGTGTTTTTTTAGTCGCGGGTAATTGCGCGTAGGCACTTAATTGTACTTGTCGGTGGAGTAAAAGAAGAAGAACCAGACTCATTCGTGAAGTTATTGAGGAAGTAAGTGGCTAAAATGTCATAACTACATACTAGGCATTGCCCAGCGAGTGAAAGTTGAATTATCAGTGTAGTCTGGTGAGTTGGAGTCGTCAAATCTGACGCATTGACCAATACATTTTAATCACTATAACGGCTTCTTGGTGCTACATTAATGGCATGCGGTATATGTACATATGTATACATACATAATTATGTAAATAAAATAAAAAATTGAATATTTTAACAATAATCTCTCAGAGCCAGTATAAACAGCAACATCTTCGAATCCGTTTGATATCCCAGCGTGGGTAAGTAAGCTTTGAAATCTACGGTCATTGTTGGGTCCGATGTTATCTTTGTAAAAAAATATGGTCTAGTTTTATACATTGAACAAACAAGTCTGCAGCGTCCTGTCCTAAAAATGTCTTTTAGAGGATAATCAAATGGGTGAATCTCTTTAAATTATACCTCCCAGTAAACACTTTGACTTGCACAGCCCTGTTGAGCTTCACCAGATAAGTTCTCTCAATGCGTTCTCCCCCTGATAGAGTGTTAACTCCTACTTCTCTTTCAAGACTGTCCGGAAATTTAATTTCTCAACGCACTTAATGACTATGGATGCCTAGAGTTTACAAAATAAAAGAACTTGGCCGTCTCATTTTGATAGTTCCTACGAAACTCCGCACACAGACTAAATAATGGCATAGACTTCCGGCTGAAATGCGGTCGGATATTTGCTGAACATTTTGCTTTCATAGCGCTCTACGAACGTCAAAATAGCCATCGATTCGGCAATCTTTGGTGGACAATAACAGCAGCAGCAAACCAATACGGTGCAAGAAGAGCGGTAATTAGCGAAGTCTCGCTCTAAAACTATCGAACGCTTTTGGAGCCTAACGTTTTTTTCCCCCAAACAAAACTTGGTCCACGCTACTGTGCCATGTAACTATTTTCCAGATATGAGCCTTTGCGTCTTTCCGGTCACTACATCTTGAAAGCGAAAACCATAAATTTTTGGAAGCTATCAATCCTACTAGGTCTACTTGGGAAATCGCCAAAATCGGTAGCCCAGAAGGTATATCCTCCTATTTATGTTTTTGTTTTTTTTTTTCAAATACTTACTATATTACTTTGCTTTGTGTGGAAAAATATAGCTTAATTTTCCATACTCTGTTCTTCATCTTAAATTCCTCAATTATTTTGTGACTCGCCTATTGCAATAACCTCAACCAACGCAACTGCCCGAATTTTCACCGGTTGCTTTTATCGAGGGCGTGCTGTATATGAATTCACTCTGTAGACACTAACTAATTTAAATTGACTATTTTTAGTTTTATGACTCGATTGACAGCGTCATTTCAGGTGACTCACGTGTGAAATCTCACAAATCCGCCTGCTGGCCGACCACCGATTTCGCTTCAATGAAATACCAAAAATTGCAGACCAAAATTGGCAACAACATTAGGTGGCACCAATTGGCCATATGCTTGTGTGTCTGGCACTAGCTGTATCTGTATTATGGCGTGTGTTGCATTACTCAGAAATTTACATCGCAATACCATAAGGCCATATACATACTTACATATGTAGCAGAGAAAATAGTGGCAAAAAAAACCAAACAAAAATAGCGAAAAGCAGTTCAAAGACATGAAAACAATTCAATTTGGGTCACATAACTACGCAGTTAAATTGACGAGTGGCAGCAAAGAGCTGGCGCGAATGGGATGAACGAGTGAACGAGTGAGGTGCTGGTGCTGGTGCTGGTGCTGGTAACGGTGCCGGTGGCGTTGGGCGAGTCAAGGCAGCCAGCGAGCGAGCGAGTGTTCCGAATTTGCCAATGGCGCGTTGCAAATATTTTGACAAAATTCGCATTACTGTTGTTGTTGTTGTGCATTTTCTAAGTGCTTTAGCTATCAATGAATGACAGCAAGGCAACAATAACAAAATATGTGGTGTGAAGTGGTAAATAGTAAAAATGAGCGAAACAGCGAAAATTTGCTCGTAATAAAATAAAACAACAAAAACCAAAATGGCAACAAAACCAACGGGGTCAATATCTACATACAAACATACAACATAGAAGTGCGCTTAAGTACGTACATATGTCAATTCCCAAAGCATTTCAGAAACAAAAACAAATTAGGCCACAAAGAGCTTAGGAAATTACACGCATAAACGGTACAATCGGAAACTCTGGCATCATTTATATCAAAAAAAAAATGCCAATACAAATATCCGCCATTTGAATCTCTAAAAAATTGTATTTCTCTATATTTTTCTATGGAACAACTATTTTCCCTAAAAAAAACCAAAATCTGTTTATATACTTATATATATGTGGGAACATACACATACAATGCATACTTTAGTGAGTGTCTGTAGATAAGAGCGTGTTATTGTTGACAGTAATTACTTATTTTATAACTTCATTGTTATTATCGGAAAGCGATGGAAAAATGCGGCTACTCATTGATAATGGTTCACGAGCTTGCACATACATATATATGTATGTATACATCCATACGAAAGATTGTATCTAAAACGGCAATGCCTAAGTGCAGTCAGCCATAAAAACAACAATGCGTTAAAGCCGGTGGAAAAGTCCAAATAGGCAGGGGGCTTATCCACCAAACACACCGCGCCGCCATGTATGTAGATAGTTTCACCTTAGCTGAGCGTAAAAGCTGTAGTTGAAATCGCTAAACACACATTTGTGTACATACCCTGTGGGGAAAATCTTACTAGTTCGCGGTAAATCTGGTTTGCATGCAAATAACTGGCGAATTTAACTTGGCGATGTCCTAGGAAGTGTTAATTGCCCCCCCACTGCACCCCCTTTTCGATAGTTCCGAACTAGTCCTAAATTCGACAGATGGGATTTAGTTCGCTTTGCACCCCGTTATAAAATCGACAGGCGAAAAAAGCAAGGACATGTTTTCAAACAGTCTTTTTCCAAAGGGTCCCAAAATGTGAAAATGCTAACACAATTTTTCTTTTGTATTACCAAACTACGAAAAAGCATCTGCGAAGTGCAGACTGAAAGCGTATTTGAACGAAAAATCCGCCAATCAAAAATCCATTAAACGTAAACAAGCCCCCGCTGCTTCCCTTTTTCTATAGTTTCGAACCAGTTCTAAACTCGTCATTTTAGATATAGACTTCTAAAAATAAAATTGTTTCTTTTTTTTTTAAAGTACCACATCTCGCTGCTTTTGAACTGGTGGCGATCTCGTTACTATCGGACTCTAGCACGGAGCTTCGAATTTGGTTCACCAGTTCGGGGTTTCTCTACAGGGTACTACAATAACATATCCCACATACATACATCCATATGTACATACGTCCATTAGTGGCAACTACTTACATGCATTGCAAGCAAAGCCAACACACAACGCTAATGTGGCAAGCATGCAGGCCGTCAAAGCCAAGCGCAAGCAAGCGGCGACAGCACTGGGGGTTTATGTTGTGTGACGGCGCCAATGTTTCACACGAATTTCGTTGTTTA
The DNA here is from genome assembly GCF_001687245.7 of Rhagoletis zephyria. Taxonomy (NCBI): domain Eukaryota; kingdom Metazoa; phylum Arthropoda; class Insecta; order Diptera; family Tephritidae; genus Rhagoletis; species Rhagoletis zephyria. The sequence continues at coordinate 12,307 of NW_016161004.1, forward strand.
CAAACAAAGCTTTTCCAGGTCATCTTTGTTTACATCCAATCGAAATGTGGGTCATTGTAAGCGGCGAACGCGGCGACGACGACACGAGCAAGCGAGCGAGCGCGCGAACAAACGAACCATCGAGTACATTTACAAATGTGAAAACGTACCCTGTGGGAAAATCTCTAGCTCTGAACTGGTGCGCTTCTAGTACTACATTTAGACCCAATACTAATAATAATAGATTGACGCTTACACAATATGTTAGTGTTTGGCCGAGCTTTTCCTCCGATTTGTAGCGTGCGCTTTGATGTTGTCCTACAGTTTTACGCCGACCCCGGCGATTGTATTTTTATGAGAAGCTGAAATACATTCGGAGGTTTGCCATTGCTTGCCAAGGGGCGACCGCTGTTAAGAAAAAACCTTTTTTCTATACGTTTTTGTGATGTTGCTTTGACCAGGACTTGAACCGCGCGCACTGCTAACCACTAACCAGTTCTAAAATCGACAGACGAAAGCAAAATTATCATGATTTTTCAATCTTTTCGGTTCTTCCGTGTGTGCGACTTTAAATTATTTTCAAAGAAATTTGTTTTCAATTTGAAATTAAATTTTTAAATGATTGTAAGAAATGTACGTTTACATACCATTGGCTGTAGATGAGTTGTTGTTTAGATTCCAGAAGGTTCCAAGATGTTAAAATGTTAACACAATTTTTTGTTTTGTATTACTAAGCTATGAAAAAGCATCCGGGAAGTGCAGAATGGAAGCGTATTTGAACGAAAAAGCCGCCAAACACATATCTATGTAAAGTAAACAAGCCCCCTGCTGCATCCTTTTTTCTATAGTTCCGAACTAGCTCTAAATTCGTCACCTTAGATATGGATTTCTAATGAAAAAAGAGAAATAAAATAGTTTTTGTTTTTAAGTACCTCATTTCGCTGATTTTGAACTGGTGTGGATCTAGTTACTCTCGCACTGCTTTGTTTTTGGCGATAAAGATCTAGTACGGCACTAGAAATTGGATTCTTTAGTTCGCCGTTTCCCTGCAGGGTATGTACATATGTATATACATTAGAGTGGTCCAAAACAAAATTTTTCGAGATAGGGTGTGGGGCACCTTCCAAAATTTTTCCTCTTTTCGAAAGAGGTGCTGGTAACAAGCCTTGCGTTTCTAAGCATACATTTAAAGGATGCTCGTGATGCTCATATTTTACGCCAGAAGTATTGTAAACAAATAATAATCAAGCAATTAGTTAAGTAACCTAAGAACATTTCAAATTTAAATTATCTAAAAAAAATATCACAAGCTTCGTTGTCATGGCAACAGTAGCGTTAAAAAAAAAAAACACCAATATTTTTGCCAGATTCACAGCGATATAGTAGCGCATTTCAAGGTCATCGAGCACCCTGTCATTCGTCATTCCACTTTCTGCGATACCCCCGCCCCCGTTCGTCCCTGCTAACAAGGCCATACATTTTATATCGAAATCGCCAATGTCTCTGCGCCATATAAAAGAAGGGGCATGATGATAGACCTGTAGAGCGTAGTGTAGTATCTGTTGGTTACTCTCCACTTGATCTTCGAGCTGGCATTGCAATGTCTAATTCATAAACCTCTTGCATTGGTGATTCAGTCCTGACGATAAAGTCACTCTAGTTCAAATCCACATAATGGACTTTCCTACAGGGTGTATACAAATATTTTTATACGAGTACACGCTGGTATGTTGACGCATTGGTTGAATAGGAATAGATATCAAAACAAAATAGAAGCGCAGAATGACTGTAAGCACAGCGAGAGACAAAAAATAGTAATGATGACATCAATAACAACAACACCTTAAACCACTTTACATCAATAAAGACGCTAGCTCCATAACTGAGATTATAGATATCGAGCTTAAGTTCTCCTTGACTTATTAGTCTACCAATGGAGTTAGATCGCATGCGTTCACTATTAGGAAAATATTCTCTAAGTTCGCGGAGTGGCTCTGAGAATCATCACATCGCGCTCTCATCACCTGGCATGTGGAATCTAGGAGAGACCTCGAGAAATCATCCAATCACCCGATTTCGCTACTTTCCACATTAGTGACGACAATCGAGGCCATACTACTACCGTACTAAAGGTGAGAGCTTAACCCATCTACGCATCAACATGGCGCCTTAAAACGCACAAGGAAGAACAAGAATTTATCGCCGTGCGTATTTGTATGACTGGTGGCCTAAGGTGAAACCGGGCCTGTGAGGGAACAATATGTGTAAAGTTGAAGTTGTTCCAGTTTTTGGATTCCAAGCTACTTCAAGGCATCGAAGCATGGACCCTGAATTATCTGAGTGGTCAGCAGTAGTCTGTTATCTTTGGAAATTATACTGCTAAGTGTTTATTGTACGAAGCTCTGGCAGCCATCCAAGGGATCCGCCGTTGACCGTAGACCGGCTAGTAACGACATTCAACAAAAACGAAGTTGAGCATAGAAATTAAAGCCTTTTATCTTTAAATTGGCAGTGAAAGTTATTACCACAGATCAGAGTCGCTTCTTGCTCTCTGAACAAAACACCTGAAACCGAGACAATCAACCAATTCAAACCAAAAAAAAAAAACTGAGCAGGGGCATTCCAATGGGTCGATAATTCAGAAACAATGACAGGCTATAATCATCAAAATACTCCAGAATGCGAGTGAAGAATGAAACAGGCGAATAACGAAGCGAGATGGCAAGACCGGGTGGTTTTGAGAGATGGCGAATTAACTAAAAATACTTTCGGTTGGGGCCAGGGTTTGCAAAATGTTTAGTAGTATTTGAAGCGCAAAATTGGGGAAAACTCGTCCGTTGTGTATAAAAAATAAAATTAATTCACCAAAAAACGCTTACAAATTACACAAAGTTATGTGTTTACGTAAGTGGATACTATGTAAAATAAATGACTTCGTCATTAACTCCGGCAATAGCACCAGAAGTCAGAAGTCAGGGAGGCGAGGAAACTATGCAATTTGAAAGTTATTTGTGTCAATGACAAATAATTTTTATTGCTAAAACATTGCAAACACAATCAAATCGGCAATCAACGGCGGCAACAAATTCAGCGACAACAACAACAGCAGTCATAAAAGCACAAAACCAAACTAGTAGTATCGTGTTTATGCATGTCTGAATGTATGAATCTAGTGGAATAGGCGAAACAAACAAATTTGAAAAATCAACAAGAAAAACAAGCAAACAAAACGACAGCCAGCCAGCCAGCCAGCCAGCCAATGCAATTGTTGCAGCGTTGTTGTTGTTTGCGCGCTGTGGTGTGGCAGCACCATTATTGCGCCAACGGACATGCCAAGCGCGCAGCATCGCTGGAAAAAACCTTGCTTGGAATGCGCTGCGGCCAATTTATTAACGACTGGTGGTTGGCGGAACGCAGAGACGGCGGGCGCAAGCCACAATGCAACTGGCGCTGCGGCAGCAACACCAACATTGCAAGCAAAAGACACGCAAGCAAGCAAGCGGCTCGCAAAGCAGCCAACTGTTCATTGAGCAGAGTGTTGCATGGCTGGCGAATTGTTAATGAATTTTTATTTGAGTGGTTTTCCACTCACTAAATTTTTTTGCGTTTGCGTTTCTATGATTTTTTGTTTTTTGGGTTTTCCTTGGTATTTTTTTTTTCTTCTAAGTTTTTTGCTTCATGGAAACTTATTTTTAGCATTGAATTAAGCGAAACGATAATGAGCTTAATATACATATGTACGTACGTCCATTATAAATGAATGCATATAATTTTTATGGGAAATTACAAGCGCAGCAGCTACATACACACAGCACAGCTATTTATAGATTTTATAGGAATTTTTGATTTAATCGAAATGCTGCGGTCCCACATTTTTTATGTACGAAAGTTTTCCGGTCTCCCCATAATCAAAAGAAGAAACCATTGAAATAACATTTTGCTTTTGTTTGCTTGCATTTCGAAACTTTATTGGTTGGAAAACATTTTTGCTCGACTAGTCGATTAGCGTAATTGCTAATTTAAAAGTCGTAAAATGTGAAATTGAAATTTAATTGCTGCTTTTTGCTTTGGCACTCGGCCGCTCTAAAGCTCTTAGCTTTTTGTATTTATTTATAGCCTGTATGGGATTATCCAAATTTATGTTACGCATACGCACTGAACACCCCACACACACACACGCACACACACACACACACACAGCAAGCGGAGTAGCGCGTAGAAAGCTAAGCACGCCGTGTGTGTGTGGGTGGGTGTATATATGTACATCGCAAGTTTTTGAACTAATGAAATTCATTTTTAGTTGGTGATCAAAATACTTTCGATTTCAGCGGATTCTTTGAATTTCAGTGCAGTGATTGATTTCTAAAATTCTCAAAAAAAAAAAATGTTTGCCTCCCTAATGCCTAATTCGTGCCAGCCCACCTTGTTTCAATGTTCTAAATATGAACTTCTACATAAGTGTCTCGCATCGTCTTGTCGCGGCTAAATACGTCGTCACACATGCCGCCCATCAATTCCCCCACAGCTGCGTGACGTATCGTCCGTCTGGCATCGACGACCGAGGGCCAACTGCAATAACAAAGCGGCGGAGGCAAGAGGAAGCAACAAAAATAGACAGGGAGACAAAGGTGGTGGCGTTGGGCAAAACACTATTTGAAGGTGCTCGTAACTTTCACAACAATTTTCTAAAAAGTTCGAACGAAATCTATCTGCGTTCATACATATGNGTACATCGCAAGTTTTTGAACTAATGAAATTCATTTTTAGTTGGTGATCAAAATACTTTCGATTTCAGCGGATTCTTTGAATTTCAGTGCAGTGATTGATTTCTAAAATTCTCAAAAAAAAAAAATGTTTGCCTCCCTAATGCCTAATTCGTGCCAGCCCACCTTGTTTCAATGTTCTAAATATGAACTTCTACATAAGTGTCTCGCATCGTCTTGTCGCGGCTAAATACGTCGTCACACATGCCGCCCATCAATTCCCCCACAGCTGCGTGACGTATCGTCCGTCTGGCATCGACGACCGAGGGCCAACTGCAATAACAAAGCGGCGGAGGCAAGACGAAGCAACAAAAATAGACGAGACAAAGGTGGTGGCGCTGGGCAAAACACTATTTGAAGGTGCTCGTAACTTTCACAACAATTTTCTAAAAAGTTCGAACGAAATCTATCTGCGTACATACATACATACATACATATACATACATATTTAAATGTATATTTTTAGCTGATGAATGAGACTATTTAAAAAAAAAATTTTTAAATGTCATTTGGTGCGCATGAATTGATGGACTTAAATCGAATGCTGGTTTCTTAGGCAAAACCCTTTGCACTAAAGACTTGGAAACAAAATGTGAAGATATAACGGAATATTGAGAATTGTTGGTGTTTCGAAAACTACTCCCCCTTAAACCTGCTTGATTCGCTAATTAGTCCATTTACTCAGTTAAGAGATTTAATTTTTTTTCTCTCACAGATAGTAATTAATATTGTGTTATATTAAAAATTTTAAAAGATCACACAGTAGCAACCAACTGAAACTTTGTGCTGAGACTTAGTCCTTTTATTAGAGTGTCGCTCTACCTCTAGAAAGGAAAAGGAGTTTTTTGAATTAACATTATTCCTAAGTGAAAATATAAAACCCAATCTGCCTTATTATGAGTTTCGCCCGAAAAAATTCACCCGAAAATTTTTCATCCGCCCATAGTAAATACATTGAAACGAATTGTGAAAAGTGAACCGGTTCGGGGAAAATTAAACTCATGATAATAGGCAATATGTAATGAATATCTTTGAGCGAAAAATTACAACCCTAATATTAAGTAATATTTGTAATTTTTATTGACTTGAAAAATAAAAATTATCGCAGATTAGGGTAGTGCGAATACAAAAAATGTGAGTATAGTTGAAATTGTTTTCCGACGCTTATTTAAAACAAATTAATTTTTTTAGGTTGAAATACAAGAAATAAGGATTATTTTCCATCCCAACCACCAACAAATATAAAAAATAAGGATGATTTTCCATACCTGGTTCTAACATCAGAACGTACACCACCAACTGGAGGAAATGTTCGGCAAAATACCAACCAAAAGTATAAGCGCCAAATTATTATCAAATTATTATATTAGTTATAAGAGGTGTAGAGATATTTGGAACCCTAGATGAAAACAATACAGTACATTGAAGGATGACGATGAGACTAACAGACTGACTGGCAAGAGAATAGGTTCAGAAATCTTCCTTAATATCGGACTGCATGTTATTAGAGAAAACTGTATGTTAATTGAGAAAACGGACACGGGCTATAGCGGACCTAAAAATTTAAAGGAAACTAGCAGGCCGGCGAAGCAGATTAATGTATGGAGTTCATACTGCCTTCTCCACGTGAGTTCGCTATAAAAGTGCCGTTACTTTCAGTAACCCTTCTGATGAAACCATCTTGTTGTTATTACGAAAGGTTAGAGATCAAGGATGCCCAGCAATAAGAAGTCGTCACTGAAGGACTAATTTTTTTCCGACTCGATACAACTGATTTTCCAAGCTGAGTCAGTAGCTGGGAAAGGAATCAGAGACGTATGTCCTTTTTCATCGATGGGGGTTCCCATTGTTCATCCACCATTCGCTAGTTTGGGAAAAAATTATCTAAAACTGTTCCTGCTAGAGGATAGCGCTGCGAGATTCTCAGTCTACGCACATAGTTAACGTGCTGCAAGTTGATTCCCAAACTGAGAAAATAAACCACCTGAAGTTGAAAAGGTGCCAAGTCTATTTTTGGAAACTATTCAGGAGAGACAAAAAATCGATTTAGTTTGGCATTATATGTCATTCTGCATCAAAAACTACATTTTGAAAAAAAGTGGACTTCGGCTGCTTCCTTCAAAGAGGTCCTATGTTTCGAATTTAGGTATTACTCAGCCAAAGGGCAATTCTCTTAGCATAGTTTGAAGGGCAATGGAGTCAATGATCCCGAAGTCGGAAGCTTCAATTTAGTGAAAGCTCTACTGAGAAAGTCTCACTGGCAAATTGGTTATTGAATTTTGATTCATTGGTGAAGTAAGAGCAGGAGCCTTTAAGTCCAGATCTAAGATTCTGGAGTAATATAGATTTTATAAAGGAAAAAAATAATGTAGATTTTATAAAAGATGATATCACGACAGAATTCTATATTTCATCCAGGTGATAACCAGCAGTAAATGTAAGCCATGAGGGAAATGTCCACTTCCAAGGGAGATATCTATATATATATCTATATATGCAATACGCGAACCGATTTTTTGTTCAGGATAAATGATCTGTACCGTTCAAGCTGGTTTTAGTTTTTCGAAAAGCGTTGCCATCTTTTAAAAAATTTAATTAAAATTATTTAATAATCAAGGCCATCAAATCCGCACCGTTTATTCGATTTTCCAAAATGAGGAATCAAACTAAAAGCTTTGGACTGAAGATATGCAATAAGGTTTTACTTTTTTGAAAAGAGTTGCCACCTTTTTGAAAAAATTTTATTCAAATTATTTAAAAAAATAAAAATAAATCAATTATTACAAACTGGGTATCGGTTGAATTGGTTTTGAAAAGCTTTGTTTCTTAGCTGAACTATAGGAGAGTTGCCACCTGTTAAAAAAATCATATTAGGTAAGAGAAATATGTATCACCACATGGGTGACACACGAAAAGGGTTTTAGAAAGTAGTAGTTTGAAAATATTTTAATGAGGGTTGCCACCTGTCTGAAATGTCGAATTTAGTTTACTTATTCACAAGTTATACGAAATACCAAAATATGGATGTTAAACGAAGCAGTCTTAGGAAATCTTTAGTTTGAAGGCTAAGAATATTTTTGAGGTGTTGGACGAGAGTTGCCAGCTAATTATTTAAAAAGTTAAATTCAAATTATTCTATAAGTTAAATGAACTATTAAAATATGGGTATCAATCGAAGGGGTCTAAATTTTTTTTATGAACTGCCTTTAGCGGGGTTGCCACGTGTTTGAAAATTAAAATTCCACTTAATTCATTCAGTTAATTAAAAGATGTATCGCAGTTTCCGGCGAAGGAGGGTTGAAAATACTTTTGAAGAGGGCGCCACCTGTTTCAGTTTACCAATTTAAAAAGTGTATGAAATACAAAAATATCGTAGGCAAACGAAAGAATGTTAAGAAATCTTTAGGGTGAACATTCCGAATGTTTGAAGACAGTTGCGACGTGTTTAAAGGGTTACATCCAAATATTCAGTAAGGTGGATGAATTATTAAAAGATGGGTATAAATCGAAATGGGTTTGAAAGGGATTCATTCATTACCTTTATTTAGGAGGGTTGCCATTTGTTCGAACATTTGTATCACAATGTCAGATGAAAGAGATTTAAGAAGATTTTGTTTTGGGAATACTTTTGAAAAGGAATTTCAAAAATGAGAGGCCTTAACCTGTAGATAAAGTTTATTTTTATTTATTTTTTAATTAAAAACTTTTTTCATCAGTATAGGGTGATTTTAAATTCGATGAAAATAAAAACATGCACTATGCGAGACTGCTCTTTAGTCAGAAACAGCTGCAAGCTTTTGACGAAATGTAGCACTCGGCGGGTCTCTTATAACTCTGACTAAAATTTGGAATATTTTTTAAGTTTTTGAAATTCAATATTTTGGGCGTATTAATGCCATACGGGTTCACTAGTTTTTATCTATTTAGTGCTTCTTGCTTGCAAAATCATAGAATAAGTTCATCATCTAGGGTCAGGTACAAAAACGACTCTCTCCGAGTAATAAACATGACACTGTCCGAAGAGTTGCAGTGTAGACGAAACAAAAACAAAAATAAATTAAATGGTTCAAATATCATGTTTGTGGAATATCAATGTGCTTGGTATGTGGTCGCCCCTATTCGAGTCTCCACCTTGTGCGTGTTGATTTTCATTAATAAAATTAAATTTTTCTATTCCACGCTTGATTAAAACGCACTAGGAATGATGTATAAGAAGAAATCCCCCTCCGCCCTGCAAACGCAAGACGGCACGTAGTCGCATCTACATTTGTACAAAAAAAAAAAAAATGATGAAGAAAAAACTTTGCGTTTCAATAGACGACAGGGGGCCATTTGAGGCGAGAAACCCTCCCACTAATCAATCCATATATACATACATACATATGTACATACGCGCTGCTCTCACACTCGGCATGGTGGCAGCGCGCCTCTATTGTGACTACTGACTTAGCTTCCGCTTCTCCTTACTCACTTTCACGCTATGAGCTATGAGAATACTTTATTCTTGTCATCAGTTTAGAAATAAATCATTTTACGCGGCGAAGCGTTGCGTGGCCTTATTTAGTGTTTTTCATGCTGCTAAACGTCAACTCATTCCCCACGCCGCCCACGCGCTTTCTTGAAGCATGAACCTACTAACGGCGTGCAAGTGTAGCTTCCACCACCGAAATCTCCCATCGCTTGGCAATTGCGCTTATGCTAATGCCGCATACATACTTAATTTGGCTCACATTCATCATTTCGGCGGCGGTGATACGTTCCAGCCACCTTCACTTACAATTAGTTGCTGACAATCAAATAAATGCGGACGAGCAGCTGGAAAAATCCACGCAGAAACTCGAAGAAGTTGCTTTGTGCATAACGCGCAGCGGGAGCTCGCTAGTTGTAGTTCAGTGGGGTATAGATAATATCTATGTGGGTTTTCCATTAAGGAAACGAAGTATTCAAAATCCGCTAGAGCGCAACCTGGGTTCTTCGATGGGACGCTTCATACTAAGACATTTGGCTCAGATCTTTCCTTGTTATGGCATATTTTCCCTTTTTCCTAAGTTGCAAAGTGGTGACCGCTAATTCACATTTCTAAAAAAATTCTAAAATTTTTAGAAAACCGGGAATGAAATTAAAAAATTTTGAAAATGATTTATGTTTCTAGATATATGTATGTATGCCTAAAATAAATTAATTAATCAGTCTCACACTAACTGGGTCAACAATTGCGCAATGACCAACTCTGGCAACACTCAGTACACTGAAAAATATTAAAATACATTGTATTTCTATTAAAAAAACGAATTTATTTTTTATAGAATTGACTTAACCATATTTAGTAATGATCATAAATGAAAATTGCAGAACAATAATTAACTGAACACACAAAGTACACGCAGATACCCACCAGGAAATTTTTGTTGCCGGAAATAAGAATAAATATCGCCATCGTATCGATTTCTTATTACCAGTCGCTCAAAAACGTCCGTCGAAGGCAACTCGCCTGCTCGAGTCGTTTTCTAATTGCTACACGCGATATTTGAACAATAATTATTTGAAACAATTTTGTTCTTTTTAAAATTTCACTAATTTTTGAATACAAAATTTTAATTTAAAAACGAAATTAATTATTTCCCTTTTCCTATTTTTTGCCTGTTCTACTTTTGGCGTAAATTAGATGATTTTGGGGAACCTGTTGACGCAAAATTCATCAGTTTGGGAATAATATTAATGATATATGTCTAAAATGACACGAAGGCCGATGTCTCACCACGGCAATAAATCGGCGAGTCGCCAATTCGTTGACATTGACGATTGTTGTCTATTTCTAATGTTTTGCATGGTGGGATGTATCTACGTACAATCATACATATGTCTAAGTACAAATACCCTGCGAGAAATCGAAATGGGAATTTCGCATACAGTTCCTTTAAAATGAAAAAGAAATCCTTATAAATTCTCCATTAACTCTTCTATGATTGCTGTAGGATTAGATCCATTGATTATTTTTTAGATTGACAATATTTTGAGTTGGATAAGGATCAATGACTTAATGGGAGGAAAGGAAAACGGACACACGAGGTGGCATTACATCTTCTCTGAATTTCTGCTTAAGGGTTCTTGCGTACGTCAGTGATATGCTACAAGGTCTTCTTTGTTGACTTCGCACTGTACGAATGTTGCTGGAAAGAAAGAGATCGGGTCGTCTCCAAGCCTACTTCAAGACATCTTTACCAACTTTTAAAAGCCATTGTACATACAATTAGGATTCGAATGGAATATTCGAAATTTTTCCATTTCGTTTTTGTTTTTTATTGCAAAATCTAAAATCTAAATATTTTTTTCAATCTCCGTTAAAAAGTTCGTTGATTAAAATTTCAATTATTCCTCGCGGGATGCTAAATAAAGAAAGTTGTTTACGTGCGATCGCCAATCGTTTGGCACCAATTTGACGTGGTGTGTATGTCGATTACTTGGTATTGCAGCTATCGCTCATATTCATTCACTCGTGCAAGGGAAAATGACAAGAAAATGTAAAAAACAAAACAAACAAATATTCATATCGTCATCCGCATACCGCAACTTGAATTGTTTTTCAATATTTTAATGGCCTTATTCATAAAAAATAAAGTAGGTTTAAAAAGCCTTTTAAAGTGACGTTTTCATATATTTTTCGGTTTATAAACGTATTTTAAAGCCACTTTATTTTTTATGAATAAGGCCATTAAAATATAACTTGGAAGTGAAGAACCCACGCACGCAATGTGTTGCATTTGTTGTTGTTGTTGTTGCTTAAAGCTGTGAGTCATTGCTTGTTTTTGTTCGCTGCTCATCATTTAGCAGCCTTCAGCTGCATAACTTTGTTTTGGTGACTAAATATGTAGATAGTACTTCTTATGTGATTATTTTGAGGTTCATAAATTTCGGCTAACCATAACGTCATATATTACGTCAGGTATTATTCGAAACTGATTATACAAATCTTTCGTCAAATCGAAGACTTGAATGTTTAGTGTGTGCATAAAAGAAATATTTCGCGCTCAGTTCAAAATTATCCATCTGCTGTAATTTATTGCGGAAAGCCGCGAAAATGTTGCAACACTGATTGCGAAGTGTGACTACTTCAACGAAAGCAACCGCCACCCCGCTCTCCTGTCAGTGTATTTTTCGTGCCATTTATGCCTACAAATACACACACACACACATTCGCATACACATTCCGCATACATATTTGCATGTCATTTGGTTGCACACTCGCATGTGGCATTGTGGCATTGTGGCATTGCGGTGCTGCCTGAGTTATTAATTAGGAATGCGGAAGCGTTTAGATGGAATTTGCATTGTTGTTGATGCCTCCCGATTGTTGTTATTATTGCACAGCTGTTATTGTTGTTTCTCGTGTGGTGTTTGTTTTTTTTTTTTATCCGCACGCACAAAGGCATACAGTCACCGCGATTGTCACGGCTGTGCGAAATAACTCGCTGCCCGAATGTTCCTCATTTCATTTTTCCCCACAACCAGTAAATTTGTGACTGATGACCGTTTTAGCTTTGAAAGAGGCAGTGAGCGATGAGTACATTTGTGGACCTATTAACGTTTTGAGTTATAGGTTTAAATCAACTATCATAATTTCTTTTGTGCATATTTGCTTTTGGGCTCACGGTATAGAAATCAAATTTCACAAGAAAATTGCAGCGATTTACTAAAACAGTTTGTCACACTCAAGAAAAGCAACAAAAAATATATATGTAATCATTTTGAAACCACACACTTGTGCAAACCTTTAGAAACCTGGCAGTGTTGATGGAACTCTGTAAAGGATGCAGAAAGAGGCTGCTGTACGATGAAGTCCTCTGCACTAATGGTTAGCCAAGGTGTTATCTACCCTTCCCCTCAACGACAAACAATACGTATATAAATGTATGCTCATTTCGTGATCTGGTTTTGAGTGGGCCATATACGCGGTATTCCGCCACAACCATGAAACCTCCACCATGCTTAGGCAAATTTTGAAAATTCTGCTTTGACTTCCATGAGCTAGGTCCCATTTATTGCAGATCCGTGGTCTCATTACCGAATACATACATGCATATATGCCTATGCTCTGGGATTAATATTGGGGTCATTTCGAATTAATTCGAAATTGATGCCAGCTGCCTCCTACAGTCCTCCACTTGTGGCCTGATTCTAGGAAAATCCTTCTTCGGGTTTCACAATCCCGGGTACCCCCTTTAAAGGCTGCCAATCCTGAGTCGGTCGGAGCCTCAATTGGCAAAAGAGTCTACGGCTTTCGAAGTCTTACCAGAGACTTAAAACCTGGGACCGCGGGCGAACAGATGCCCCTGGAGTGTGTTCGTTGGCTAGATAAGCAAAACTAGTGAGCCGAACAAGACCAAAAGACAGGCCAGATGCACATGTAAGATCGTACAGCTGATGAGATTTGTAGGGAAGAATGTGGCTCGTCAAGCAACTCGAGCCAGTGTAGAAAACCGGAAAAGAGCAACAATCCATGCCTATTGTTCACCCGGGATGGAAATTGCTCCCCAGTAAGGCTAGTAAGACTTGCGAGATTAGCGAGATGAGCAGAATGAATGAGGTGAGTTAAGCGACTCGAACTAAGGTTTAAAGCCGATTTTCACTCCGGATGGGACAGCCTGGGGTGGAATGAGATCAGTAAGTCTTGTGAGAGGAACGAAACGTGCTGTGGTTTAATACCTAAATGCGGGTAGAACTCGCAGGGGTTCAATGTGGGGTTGTGTTCCAACAGGGTGCCACCACCAAAAGAACGGCAAAGATTTTAGATAGGCTTCGGCTTTACCAATGTGGTAAGTGTGTCCGACCCACACTGCCTTTGGGACTGAAATGCTTGCATTCCAGGGCAATGAGTAAGGCATGAATTAATCCGCGAGCTTAATGGGCTCTGTAGAGTTCGGACCGCATACTGCGGCAGGTACCCACACTAAACCTAAACTATACCACTTTCGGCTCTGACTCTGATGAAGAACTCATTTCTGAAAATATATGTCAATTTGCTAAAAATATAAATAGTTTGGGATGAGCAAGCCGGATCCTTTTTTGCCTACATATGGCATCAGTGATCTGAACAGTATAATGCAGCAATGTTGCTCCTACTCCTTTCAGTTAGTTGATCCTTTTGACCAAAGCCAAACCCATTTGCCTTACAACTACAACAATAATTGAAATAAAAGAAGCAGCTGCCATTTACCTTCGTATGTCAATTTACCACGCGTTCGAGGTGTAGGAGCAGATGCACCTTAATAGGCTGCAACAATACCTTAAACAGCGCGACGGCAACCAGCCAGCTGCCTCAACTTTTGTGCGTCCCCTGCAGGCAGTGAGCATACATTTGTATTGCCTGTAATTACTTGTTGAACGCGTGCTGCTGATGTGACCGACCACCTGCTCTGCTGTTTGTTTGCTTTTTTTTTGAACAGCTTTAACCTTTTTAGTTCTTCTGTGCTGCTACCTTTTACGCCTGTTTGAGCATTGCCTGAGCGCCTTGACCTGCCTAAACACACCATGCCGCCACTGAAGCTACACAACTGCGCACAGTTCCTTAATCCTCGCTGCCCGTTCTTCAAAGCCAAGCCAGCAAAGATGGAAATGTAAACAAAAAATGCGAATGCAATGCGCGGGTAACATCTGTTGCAAGTAAATATTAATTACGAGGAGCTACGATAATGCGGAATGGAAAGAAACACAAATAGGGGAATGTCCTGCGAATGAATGTGCACATTTGCTGTCAGGTCACACAAAGCATCCTAAGCTATCACCTGTTGAGTGCAACAGCAGCAAAACAACGAAAGAGACGACGTCGCGGCGCACATCCACCTTTTGCTTACCTGAAATGCAGTATTTAGGTAGAGGTAGCAAAGAAAACTGTTTGTTCTTGTGAAAGACAGTCGTCATTCCATCACCTGCCTGCCTTATTCAAGAGGACACACACACACACACACACAAACACATACATTTTCGGCCAGGACAATATATTGCTGGATGATAACAAAAGCCATACAACTGGATGAGTTTTAAGACATTACAGCGCAAATTTTAACATAAAGTGAGTAGCTATGCCTCAGTTATACAATGCTTCTGTTCAATTTATAATCCTGTAGAATAGTACAGTTGCATCTGTTTAGGAGTAAGTTTCTTAACTTCTGTTCGTACATACATATACCTACTATATATAGAAAAATTGCCACAAATCTGTTAGATATCCGTCAGACTCGTCGGCAAAAAAGTCAGAAGTCTTTATGATTTTGGCCAATATCGGTCAGAGAAGTGTGTGGAGAGGTCGTGACAGGAAGTCTAACCGATACGACGTGGGAAATTCTGACTTAATTACCGACGATTCCGATGGATATCTAACAGATGTCTGACCAAATAATCATGGAAATCGGACCTAATTCGGATAAGAAAATAAATAAAATTCGCCAAATACTTCGCCCACGCCTACGCTTTTTTTGGCTGCAGCAACTTTCACCCAAAATGTCGATAGGTGGAATGCCGCACCGCTTTGCGCGTATAAGACGTCGTGGCACCCTTTGTAGGCTTAATAAGTACAAAAGATTCGGTGTCAAACGGCTGTTATCATAGCAACGCGCCAAAGATGGAAATATGTAGCACTAAGTCCAATTTATTGGAAGCGCATCGCGGTGTTGTTGCCTATTGTAAGTAGTCGGCAACAATTCCTCATTAGCACTTCTACGCCAATCACGGAAACGCTAGCACAGCTGGCGAAATACATACGTAAATATTTTTGTTTTTGAGCTTCAATATTGCTATTTAAGTAATTCACACTAACTCAATAATAAACTTGTTTTTGTAGCCGATCAGCCAAAACCGCTATTATTAAACGCTCTATGCTAATCTGATTTTAAAGACAAACAAATTACATTCCGTTTGAAATCTCGCTCAAGGCTTCATAATTTACAAAAATTATATGTATATTACGAAAATTTATATTTCCTTCCAACAATAACACTACAAATACTCCCTTTTCCGCGCATAACACTCGACTATCTGAGCGACTAGATCAAATTCCGGCATTTCATCTCCTCCGACAACAAATATCCGAGCTTCGTAGGGCTCTCCGATACTATAACATCCGCCTTCTCCAGCGCCTTGACCTTGTCGATGGCCTTACCCTTGCCACCCGAAATAATAGCGCCAGCATGACCCATACGCCTGCCCGGTGGTGCTGTGCGACCTGCTATAAAGGCCACAACTGGCTTGGCATTATCGCCCGAATTGTGTTCAATTAAGTATTCGGCTGCGTCTTCTTCGGCGCTTCCACCGATTTCGCCTATCAACACAATGCCCTTGGTCTCGGGATCCTTCAGAAAGACATCGAGGCAATCAATGAAGTTGGTGCCGTTGAAGGGATCACCGCCTATACCCACACACAGCGTTTGGCCCATGCCGTACTTCGTTGTCTGATTGACGGCCTCGTATGTCAATGTGCCCGAACGCGAGACCACGCCCACACAGCCGCGCTTGTGTATGTCGCCAGGCATGATGCCGATCTTGCACAACTCCGGCGCTATGATGCCCGGGCAATTGGGTCCCACGATGCGACTTTTCTCCTGCTGCATCAGCGCGTCCTTCACGCACACCATGTCATGCTGAGGTATGCCCTCGGTGATGACCACAATGAGTGGAATTTCGGCCTTCATCGCTTCGTCGATCGCCTTTTTGGCACCCGGCGCAGGCACATACAGTACAGTCGCATGAGGATTCAATTCCCTTTTGGCCTCCTCGACGGTGGCAAAGACGGGCTTGTCGAGATGCTTGGTGCCGCCTTTCTTCGGCGAAATGCCGCCAACCAATTTCGTGCCATATTTAATGGCTTCTTGACAGTGAAATGTGGCCTGTTTGCCAGTGAAGCCCTGACATATTACAGTTGAATCGCCGGTTAGCTTGAGGTTCACGCGAGTCTTGGTGTAGTCTGCCTGTTGGCGAAGCGCATTGCACAGAAGGTTGCTGCGCTGCGACAACAATGCTACGCGAAGTATCGAAGAGGCTATGCTCATTTTGAGTTAACCCAAAGACAATACAAATTTGACGAACTTATTTTAGCAAATGTATGTAAATAAACTTAAAAATCAAAAAAAATAAATAAATGAGAATGACAGTAAAATTTTTGATGGCGACAATATTCAACGGTGCAAGTGTTTATAAGATCGGGTTTCGGTTTGTGCCATGGGTTCGGGCTGTAAACTAATGCTGATCCCTTTCTTCATTGAAGTCGAATGTTTCGTGATTCTATAAACGGATACAACTCGCATGATGAGCTGAGTTCGGCATTGGTGTGTATTATTGCAGCAATCCTGACGCCATAGCTCATTTCAGCTCCTCACTTCTTTACAACGAATTTCAATAAGTCCCAGCTCATCGACCTATGTACGTATGTGGCTTTGTAAACTCGTCCTCAACTGATTCGCCTCGAATTCCAAATTCCAGCAAAGGCTTCAAACCTCTGACAACCGACTCGCCATGAGTGACGTGAATGCATAGAAGTGGAAACGCCATGACATTCCTGCTGCTATGCCATTGACGTAATGGGTATCCGGTCGGTCATTGCATTGCAGCGAGTATGTACATATGTATTTTGGCGCGCTGAATTAAGTTCTGGCGCGCAATGACGCGCCGCCAGTTCAGTGACACTACAGCGCTCGCATAAGACGCCAATGAAAGTTTGCCATACGTTGATTTTGCGCAGTAAATTCATCTGCTATCCGATGGGCAAATGCCGCATTCCGATCTGCACCGTCACCCCCGCAAGGCACACACACAGCCGGTGGGTGCCATAATAAGAAGGGAGCAGTAAAAGGCGCTCACAAGTGCGGCTACTTATGTACATACATACATACTCGTAATTCACACAAGTCTCATTCTGCAAGCAAAAAGAAAAAGCAAAACAATCCAGATAGCGAAGCAAATAAAGCAAACAAAGCTGTGGAACAACAAAGGCGCTTGAAAGGGAGCAGCCGCACGATTCATCGAATAATTTTTAATGCGCCCCACAAAAGACCACTAACAACAACAATAATAGTGGGGCCGGGAAAGGAGGACAAGCGGCGCGCACATACACACATTTTAAAGAGAAATATCCAACACTGCGCTGAGCAATCAAAACAAAATGTCAGAGAAACAAAAACAAAGCAAAGACGAAGCGGAGTAATAAAAGTCCGCAAAAAAATTCGAAAAATGCTACAGGTTATTGACACCGGCCAACACGCGAACGTAGTACGCGATATGTATGTATATGGAAGGGACAGCGTAACGCAAAAGTTTCGGTCAGGAGGGGGCGGGGGGGGGGAAGCGTTAGGCGGTGGCATGGCAGCTAGACAGATAGTCGAACTGCCGGCCAATTAGAAGCGCGTCGCTTACAAGTTTTGGCGCGCTCCGACGTAAATTCGCTAAAACGAATAGGCGCACTTTGAATGAAATAGGAGATCGCAACGCATTTACGTAAAAAAAAATATACACTAGCTTAGAGGTATGGGCATACATACACACATATTTACACACACACACAGTAGAAAATCAAGAAAACATTAAGGCACGGTGCACATTAGAGCGATACGATAAGCGATACGATATGAAAGCGACATCGACGTGCTGAGTACGTGAGAATTGGTAGGAAGCGATGAAAACGGTGCTCATTTGCATGACTGCGACACTGCGGCGACACAATATCGCTTGCTTATCGGCCGAGCGACACGGTTTGCTATCGCGCCGCATATGCTATTGCGTGTCGTATCGCTCTAATGTGCACTGCGCGCATGTCGATGTCGCTTCCATATCGTATCGCTTATCGTATCGCCTATTGTATCGCTCTAATGTGCACCGTGCCCAACCGCCAGCAGCTTTGAAATTAGACATTATTCTACAACGTTTCCCAACACGGGATAGCTAAGCGTCGATAAATTTTTTGAACCAACTATGTACTTCGCTTCTAACTTATTGCCGAGAGGCAATTAATTAGGTCGTTCGGTGTATTAAAGGCGCAGTGGAAATTCGTCGAGGCTCTCAGACTTCAGACGTAATAAGGATTTGGAATTATATTAGGCATCACGGCGTGAATTCGAATCGAACAGTAACCTGTAAATACACTAACTCGAATTAAAAGTTGCGTCTTTGTGATACCCGAAAACATTCTGATGTAATTTGTCTATTTTGCTACTGAGGAATAAGCGCTAAGGGCTGCCTTAGAGATTTACGAGCTGTCCATGGATAATGCCGCGTAAAAATACCGTTCGAAGTTCGCCCTCTGCATTCTAGTAGTAGGTACCCGATGACCACACTGACTGCTGTCCCTAAATTGGAGCGCTAAGCGGTGCGTTTTCCAATGCCAACGAGTGCCAGCGCGCGCCATATCCAAATAAACGCGGCGTAATTTTTGAGGGTTTTCCATTTTCTCTCGTTTTTATTAACATTTCAAATTCCATTTGCTAGGCGCAGGCGCCGCGTTATTGTCGTATGCTTCATACAAATTGTATGGCCATGAGGATTTTTGACAGTTCCTTGGCCATTAATGCCATTTCCGGATCCCAATATATTGAGTAAACGTCAACGTACCAAACCAATAAAAGTCCCTATTTTCAAGGCAGCTTACCTGTGGGACTTACGTACATATATACATGAAACACAATGGTAGGCTTCATTTCACACTGCTTTCACTTGTCTTTAATTGGTATTATGCTCTAATTTTTCCTGCCGGGTTCTTTTTGAATCGAAAGTTTGTAATTGGTGGCTGCACATGAGTATCTTACTACGCGTCTTAATTTGTGAGCAAGCACCGAGACCTGTATCTGTGTACATTTGTAAACAGCTAAAGCAATTTCATCAGCCAAAATGGCAAAAAGCAGAAATTGGTAGAGAACCAGAAGAACTAGTGGAAGCAATAACAAAACCATAATCGTGAATGTGTGTGCAAAAAAAAGAAGCAAAGCATCGCCAAAAGCGATAAAGGAACATCTAAGATCTGTATGAATTTCGCAAGTCTTTCGAGAAAAAAAGACTTGGAATAAAAAAGGGTTGAATGAAACTTTTCGAAATATTTTTTGCCATTAAAAGTTTTTGTTATTTTTATTTGGGTTCTTATTTATAGCACAATGTTTTATTGTTGTTTTGCAGTTGTTGTTTTTGTTTTTTGCTTCTCTTTATTCACGATGTGTTGTTTGCAAATAATATTCAAGTGCCGATGTTGCTGCTGCTTTCAAAAACTGGTTTTACACTTTTTCATTCCAAGTAATTTCATTTGTTGCGCTTTTTTCGGCTCTCCGAGCGTTTGCTGGTGTTGCAGGTGCTGGTGGCGGTGGCGGTGGTGGTGGTGGTGGTGCGGGATGTACCTAAGTGGATTTGAGGTTAATGTCTCTAGGAGGCGTTCTTAAGACGTAGTAGCCTCATTTACGAGGGAAACACGTGAACTTCGAGCGCTCAGAGCCAGAATTTGCTGTCCGAAATCGACGCGTGTGTTGTGTTTTCTCCTCGAGCGCATTATGCGAAGTGTTCATGTGCGTACTCCTATGTATGTACATATGTATGTGTGAATGTAGATGTTGCGGTGCTCCAGCCTGCGCGCGAAGCTAAGCGCTTCAAACCGGTCTTGTATTTATTTATTTATATTGTTCCACAAGCGAAATAATTCGCCTGCCTCAGGTCTATGCTCGCCGGGTCGTACAGAGATTTTTGGCCTCTAACGATAACATCTTTGCTTTGCGAAACGGTTTATAATTAAGCATTTTACGATTGTCAAGTATTTATTTTCTTTCTGCGTTTGTAGCTTTCTTGAGAAACGGAGTGCTTGTGGGCTTCTTTTAAACTGACATGACCAACAATGTAACACTTCCGCTTGGGGCCAGTGAAAACTAGAATTCCACAGAAACTACATGCATATGCATGTTTGAATTAGTATAAATCCACGATTTTCATGAAATTTTAAATCATTCCTTTCAAAAAAGCACTTGGCATATCCTGAAATTCGATCTAAATAAGTCGATACCAACAGCGACATAATGAAATTCCCGAAACTTGAGCAAAGTTGATTAAGAGGACTTCGGTTCCATTCTTAACTATCTACTTGTTTCGTTTGAGGCAGTTCCATAGAATGTTCTACAGTTTCCGGGGTCCTTATTAGCGGAATAGGTTAAAAATTGACCTATCGATGCCAGATCGAGCAGGACGTTCCGAGCTTCCGTTGGATCGCTAAGTTTTCCACCACCGGATTCACGCTAAGATAAAAAAAGTCCGGTCAAGGAATATTTTTTTCGGGCGCTTTCCTTTCTCTGTTGCCTTTTATTTTAGGTAGGCATATTGGAAGCTTCTTGATTTATAATTGGTAATATTCCATCAACGGATATATGATTTAAAGGAGTAAAAATTCAACAAAAAGCTCCGGAAGTTCCTCCAAAGCGTCTTCATAGAGATGTAGTTCAGTGTAGCGATCTCGAGTTCTTCGGCCCTGCACTCTGCAAACTGCTCATCCAGGAGGAAGTCCAAGGACACATGGTCCACTCGCCATGCTTGGAAAGCGCAACGGTTATCATGTGGACGTATGCTGCTATTTAGAGATAGAGATTACTTACTCTTTCGTGGTGTTTAGAGATGTTTGTTGAAATGGAAACGGGATTTGAATTTAGATTCGGGAGTTCTAATCTCCCCGGGACAAATTGCGTTTAATCTATTTGCTTTGCAGCTAGCCTGGGATTTCCAAAATAAGTATACTAGATCTACACTAAGAATTTCCTTTAATACACACCTCTCGGCTTTGTCTCTAAGATTTCATAAGACAAGTGTATTAAGTGTCATGAGAAGTCGTGTTTGAGGCGGATCTCTGCGCTGGACAGAAAAACTATATAACAATTTTTACGGCAGCACCTACTTACATAGCAAGGTATGAAAACGTAAGAAAGTTGTTTGAATTTTGACTTCTAAGCGTAAATGTCAAACGCATGCTATGGTGATCCACTTTTACTTCGGCACTCTCGATAGCTTTTGATTTTTTTTTATTCTTATCCAGGCTTTCGATTTCCTCCTCATCACGGCTGCTACGACAGTTCAGTGGCGTGAGTTCCCATCAGGCAATGCCCGGTGAGTACTCCAATAACATGTCGCAGCAGTGGTCGCTCCAAGTGGAGGAGAGTGCGAGATCGACGCTTGTCCAGCTGAGGCCAGTTATGTCGTGCTATCCTGCAAGTAGGCTCCGCAGACCATCTTATATTTGCCCGTCCGACAAATTTATTCTCCAGCCAGAGCTTGCAAGAAGATAGCGG
The DNA here is from genome assembly GCF_001687245.7 of Rhagoletis zephyria. Classification (NCBI taxonomy): domain Eukaryota; kingdom Metazoa; phylum Arthropoda; class Insecta; order Diptera; family Tephritidae; genus Rhagoletis; species Rhagoletis zephyria. The sequence continues at coordinate 34,337 of NW_016161004.1, forward strand.
AATGCCCGCATTACTGTACTGGGTTGTACTGATTGCAGACAACAAGGTTCCTTCCCTTGTTAGTTTATCTGCAGTACAATTTCCCGGTATGTCTTTGTGGCCTGGAACCCATACAACATTAGTGATGTAACATTTTGCCAGTTCATTAAGAGTACACCTACATTCCATAACAAGCTTCGACGTAGATTTGTCACTATTAAGTGCTTGGCTGTCAGAAAAGATTGTTACCGCCTTCAGATTAATAAGAGACTTTAACCAGCCAACTTGCAGCTTCGTTTATTGCTGTTAGTTCAGCCTGAAAAACGCTACATAGATCTGGGAGACGAAAACTAAGGCTAAGTGAGAGCTCTTGCGAGAATACCCCACTTCCTACCTTCAGATCCAACTTGAAGCCATCAGTGTAGATGGCTGTTTGAGTAAGAATACGCGATCAGGACCGAATCCTCCGCCCGTTCTTCCCTTGAGGGGATCCTTGTCTGGATGCGATTCTTTAGTCCCGTAGGCGGGACTGTGTAGTCCAGGCGCCTAAAGTCTTCTGCAAGATCTTCCAAAATATTAGAGATTGCACAAACCTCGTATCACTCCATTTTATTAGTGCATTGATCCAGCTCAAGGCCAGTTAGGGCTTAAAGAACCGCCCCGGGAGAACATTATTGAAGGCAACCTCGATATCTAGGAACACGCCTATTGCAAATTCCTTAAAAGCGAGTGCCTTTTCAATGGTGCTGACAATACTATGCAAAGCTGTATCCACAGATCTACTTTTCCAGTGGGCGTGCTGACAGCTAGAGAGATTATTTACATCAATTTCCTGTCGGAGCTGCTGGTCTAGAAGTCTTTCCCGAACATTGATAATGAAATAAGTAAGGCTTATCGTTCGAAAGTCGCTTGGTTTAACGTGGGAGGGTCTACCTCCCTTGGGAATAAACACAACTTTCGCCAGGGTTCAGCCCTTGGGTATGAAACTAAGTTTAAGACAAGCCTTATGGATTAAGACAAGTATCGGACATAAAACGTCAGATGCTGACTGAAGTTCGGAAGAAGGGAAAATACCATCCAAGCCTGGAGATTTGTACGGCTGGAAGGACTTTATGGCCCAGTCTACCCTCTTTACATCAATAAAGTCCGCTGAAGTCAACGGCCGTTCAGAGATAATAACCGCGGCGTACACATACTAGCACGTCCCTGTATTTACATATGTATGTATGTATGTAGAAAGGTGCATATACATACATATGTACATTCATATAGTATAGTATATCTACGGGTGTATTTTCAATGCACCTGACATTTTCACACTCGTCAACAAATCAAAAACAGAAGTCCGTGAACTTGGCGATTTACCAACCATTTTGTTTATTTACTACTTATATTCAAACGTGCCATATGGGCATACAGACCGATATTTATGCATACATATACACTATACATATGCGCTTTATGTCCGCGTACTTATTCGCGGTGAGTCAATTTTTCCACCTCAACTCAACTACTTGCTATCTGTCAAAACAATGCCTATTTATGGCCAACAAAAAGCTGCTTTTACATTATCACCATGAGCAATGAGGTTAATAAACCTTGCCAAGGCCACCACCACCACCACCACCAGCACCAGAAACCGACCAATTAAAAAACACAACACAACAACTACAACTATTTGCTAAACTAAACGACTAACAAACTCGATCACAACAATGTCGCTGAAGTGGCAGGGGAAAGGTGGGCAAGTAAGTGGCCAGTCGCTTGACAATTATTCTACGCTCACTGCTGCTTTTGTTTTCTTTGCCTTTTTTCGCATAAAAGTTAAGTGAACTTTTGAAATTTTTCAATTTATGGCCTTTTTCGCTAATTTTCTAAGAAATTTGATTGCTCTCAGTTCGCGGCAGCTCTTCCGCCACTGAAAATGTAAGTTGTTGGTTCTTATTTAAGTACTCAGCAAATTTCTTATTTCTTATTCTTATATTTGTATAGGTATGTATATATGTACGAATGTTTATATTTACATACATATGTACATATGTATATAAATAGTAAAATACTGAATTGAATTGTTTTCTTTACTACACGCGCTTGTTTTGCTATTGTTTTTGTATTCGATACTTATGTATGTCATTGACATCCATATTTCATTACAGCAATGCCAACGATTATATATTACATTCATGTTTTCATTGTAAATTTGAGATTTGTGGTCAATGGTATTTTTTCCGGGCTTACCCCAAGAATTCTTGAAAAAAAAAAAAATGTATGTACATATGTATAGTTAATTGATAATTACCAATTTTTTGTTTTGTTTTTACTGCGGCCCTGTAGCTAGTAAGCGAATTGAGTTGTTTGTACAGATACATATTTACTTATGCGCATGCATATGAACATACATATATAGTATATATATTATATACATATAAGGGGGTGTTCCATACCAAAACGGACGGGGTTGACACTTCATGTGTTTGATTTATTTAAAATTTTTAGCGTTGATGCATTAACTTGATTAACACATTTTCGAAAGCTTCACAGCACAAAAACAAAAACAAATCGATTTAAAAGTTTTCCAAATATCTCGAGAACGGGGCTAGGGAAAAATCAAAAAAAAAATCACACATACAAACATCAAAATTCTCTATGAAAATAAATATTTGAAAATTTTTTTCTTGAAAAATTTTTCACATACACATTTTGTGATAAAAAAAAATTGTTTTTTAAAAATATGCTATCTCAAAAAAAAAATTTAAAAAAAAAATCACAATGGTAGCTCTGAGTATTGCGTAATATTTAAGTATAGTATTATGAGGTGCACTCTACAATAATTTGAGTTATGAATTTTTCGTTACACCGAAGTTGAGTAAAATGAGTGCATTACAAATTAACAATTTTTTTTTATTTTTTTTTTAGAATTTTTTTTTTATTTTTTTGGCAATGCAGTTTTGTAGCCCATTAAATTATAGTAAAATGCTAGTTTTAAGCTACTGCAAAATTGTTTTGATTTTTAATATTTTTTATGCTAAGGCTTTTTGCACCTTTTTGTTATGGAAGAAAATGTGCAAAACCGTTTTCGAAGAAAATTAAAAAAAAATTAATACCGGTTTTGCCATATGTATATGTATTTAAGTACCCTTTACGTACGTATATATGTACATACACTCTAAAAAAAAATTGTGTAGATTTCCTAGCTAAAAGGTAGGTTGCTGATTTCCCACCTTATTATTCGCGAAATTACATGCTCGATTATTCAACGAATAGTTTGTTTAAATTTCGGACTTTTTAGAGTGTAATATGGCCGCTGTGGTGTGCGCAAAATTTACTACGAAAGTGTGTACAAGCTACAAAATACACATCTGCTGTTTGATTTCACCCGTAGAATTGTGTAAAGCCGCTAACAAAATGATTTTTACACACGAAAATTTGGAAACGAGAAAAATACATATTCATCGTGTAAATTTACAAAAAATGTTGAAAATAAACAAAAATATACTCGATTTATAGTCGCAATTTTTAAACAGATTTTTTAGAGTGTAGTTTTAAATAACACATATTGCATTTTTAGAAGCAGAGTTTTTAATAGCAATATATTGATTATAATTTTCTATCGACCTCTTCGTAAAAGCTGTGGCAATATTTTGTTTGTATGTAAATGTAAGAAGTTATTTGTCCCTCCTAGCAAAATTCAATTCTGAGAAAAGGACCTGAGACGAATTTATATGAGGTGGTGTTGTTTTATCAGCTGTGAATAGTGCGTGATTGTAAAAATTTTCTATTTCGCTATTGACTTAGTGAAAATTGTTAGTATTTGTGTTTTCTTTGCCTATTCTTCTTTCTTTTAGGGAAGAATTGCTGAAATTTGACTATGACCCATTAAAAGCAAAAACCATGTAATTGGCCTTGATAGATAGAGCCTTTTGCATTGATGATAACGACATACACACACACACATACACACAGCTAGAAAGATAAAAAAAGAGAACAATTTCGCACATCGCAAAAAAATGTTAAAGTTTTCGCATTCTAATGCATATGTATA